>NW_004799333.1:0-1631 GCF_000002075.1 Aplysia californica | reverse complement strand
CTAGCAGTGGTGCTCTCTAACCACCCTCAATACGTCTTTCCGACCCCAGGAAAAGGTAAACAGTTTCTTTGACAATGACTAAAAATAGCATGTGGCTTTACAATATGTGAAAGAACACACACTGGTCGGACATGAAAGTGTGTGCTCAAACAACATCAAAATGAAAGGCTAAAATCTACACAACTAGATCTATTTGTGATGCCAAATGTGAACTGAGTGATTGCATCGATTTCAAATGTACGCCATCAGTTTGTGATAATAAACGACATATAAATAAATGTTGCCCTGAATAGAGACTCGTGGGATTGAAAGAAAAGATTAATGCTGTGTGTGTGTGTGTGTGTGTGTGTGTGTGTGTGTGTGTCCATATCTCTTTCTCTTTCTATCTCCGACTAATTTTGTTATATTCACACAAACACACACACACACACACACACACACACACTCTCTCTCTCTCTCTCTGTCTCTCTCTCTCTCTCTCTCTCTCTCTCTCTCTCTCTCTCTCACACACACACACACACACACACACACACACACACACACACACACACACACACACACAGAGGTCCAGAAAAGACACATAGGGAGTACAATCATGGAATACGAGGATAATCACGGCCTTTACTCCACAGATTATACATTTTGTGAACAGACATGCAGTACACAGATATTTAAAGTATCTTCCTGACCATGCCATGCCAATTCTCTGAGTTGTAATTTTTTTTGAAAAATAAGAAAACAGCCCTTGTTTGTACTTTAAGTTGGTGAGTTTGTTTTGTCCTGTGTCCCACTGGCGTCAACCCACCAAACTCCACTGACTGACACATCCCTGCTTGTTATTTAGTCATTTATCCATTTATCTAATTACCCATTTTTTTCATTTATTCATGTATTCATTTATTCATTTATTTATTTACTTGTCCATGTACAGATCCGGGCCAGCAGATAGAGGTTCCAGGTGATCATTCTGACGCTGTCCAAGATCTCAATATAGATGTCCCCATTGCTGGTGAATCTGTAGAAGATTTTGTGTATGGAGACCTAAAGGATTGGATCTCACAAGAACTTCGGAAAATGTGCTGTTTTGATGGAAGCGGGTAAGTGTAAGGCTCGAATTCGGATAGAATATCTGAACATTAGAGCTGAAAAACTGACTGATGATACATGTATTGTGAAAAAGTTGTTTTAAAGACATTGGAAAGATATCTCATCCGAGTTTATTTTTAGGGTCTAAGATATGAATGAAGTTGAGTTGGGAATCAAGGGTAAGATTTTTCTTTTTCGAGGTAAAAAAGAGTTTTGAGATAAAAACCTTGTGTGAGGCAAAGTGAAAAGATTCAGAAGCATGGGTCGATAGTTCGCTGAAAGGTGAACAAAGCTTGGATAAGAATCTCTCTTTTAATGTTCAACTAGGGTTCAGTCAACCTTGGCCTCGAAAGCACAAGAATGAGAACCAACACAAACACAGTAAGATTATGTTATGTTAACATCATATGACTAAAAATAGTAAACTACATCCGAAGAAAACAGAAGAATTTAAATCAAAACTAATCTATACTTTTGAAACTACTCAATTCATAGATCAGGTATCCTGAGAACAAGAAAGTGGAACAGGATATAAAATTATAATC
>NW_004799332.1:16474-18419 GCF_000002075.1 Aplysia californica | reverse complement strand
TACCAGGCCAAGGCTTAGAGCCGGCCAAGAGTTCAAGGGTTTTCGGAACTTCAGAAGTACAGAACAACGGTTCATCTAAGCACCTTCGACACGACAACGTCTTGTTAACTCTCTGACCACTGCCTGTACCAATGGGCTTGACAAACAAACACGAAACAAAGAAGAAAATGTACACCCGTCCCCTCCCCACCCCCTTTTTTCCATGATTTTCCATGAAAATGTTTTTCTCATCATAATATCACCGTATAGATTTCTACAGTGTGAAAAATTGAGTATGTTTGTCTGTCTCGTTGTCTGTCACGTTTACTTTCATATTTTGTTTGTTCTGTTTAGCATTTTGCGGCACTTGCAAGACAATTAGGTCATATAAGTGCCGAAGATCAGAGATGTCACAAGAGAGTCACAAACATACGGGGAAAAAAAGAAATAGGGGAGATAAAGACGATAGATGTTTGATAGGATAGAAGGAGCAAACCGCACCAGAGCACCCGCCAACCACCCACAGCAGCAGCAGTCAGTAATCGTTATTATAACAATTTTATCATTATTAATGACACTGCTAACATGCAACCAGTACGAATAATTAGTTTAGTTTTAGTAGATGTTTTACGGCGCTCGCAACTGCATAAGGTCATATGAGCGCCAGAAGATTAGAGGTGTTACAAGAGAGTAACGAACATAAAAAAAGAAAAAGGGGAGATAAAGACGATAGATGTTTGATGGGAAAGAAGAAGCAAACCACACCAGAGCACCCGCCAACCACCCACTGACCGCGGTTAAAACGGCCCAAAAATCAATCGCTCTGTTTATTAATCTTTCTGAGTCGTTGCATGCGGGTCTAAAAGTTAAGCGATCAACATAATCTAAAATCTAAAAGCCCATTCATAAAAGTCACTTCAAACTAAGGTTCCAATACGTTTTCTTTGATGTAATTTGTAAGCCTAAAGCGGGTCACACAAATAAAAGGGGATTTACAAGATACACGTAAAACTAAAACGTGTAAAAGTTGACATATTAATATTTTCCACAACAACACGTACACACTTTAACGCACGCCTAAGAAACACGGTTCAAGAGACGGGGGGTGAGCGATTTTCCGAGACTCACATGGAGCACGTGGAGACGTCTAGACAGCCGGGGGATGAAATCGACAAGCTCACACTGAAATGTGGGGGGCAGGGTGGTGTCGTTGTCTCAAAATGAGCAATGTGTAGTCAATGCTACCTGTGTAACTCATTATTTTAGTGATCCTATGTATGCTTCCAAAGATTAGTCTTTAATATAGGATATATAACATCAGCAGCAACAATATTAATCACATCTTCAATAACAACAATAACAGCAACAAAAACATTAACCACACATTGATAATAGCAGAAACACTAGCAGCAGCAGAAATAACAAGAATAACAACATTAACAATAACAACAACAACAACATCACCATCATCATCATCATAACCATCATAACTATCATCGTCATAATCAATTTCAACAACAATAATGTCAACAACACCACCAACAACATCATCATCTTCAACAACACCACAACAACAACAACAACAACCACACCACCAACAACAAAACCACTAAAACAACCACAACACCACCAACAACCACAACAGCTACAACCACAAACATCAACCACAACCACAACCACAACCACAACTACAACAACTCACTCCTCGCGTGTCTCGAAGCCTCCACCACAATATCCTCCCTCCTCTGCTCGCTGATGCGGTGCTCATCAAAGTCCCTGTTGAACGGCTTCCGGTTTATCTTGGCGCGCAGAGCGCGGAACATAGCCTCGATGCAGAAGAAGCAGGATTTCTTCTCGGAGTTGGGAGCGTTCACGTTGTGGTACAGGAGTGCCACATTGGACCAGCGGAACTGGTTGAATACGTGCATGAGGGCCTCGCTGTATTTTGAGTACGTTCCCTGTGGAG
>NW_004799332.1:13784-15346 GCF_000002075.1 Aplysia californica | reverse complement strand
CAGACAAATATAATAGGAGATTGACAGACAAACATTAGATATTTAAAATGTCTTTCCCAACTTGTAAAAAAGAATCAAAATATCGATACCAGATTACAGCAGAAATGTGCGCCGTGTTTTAAACTATCAGATAATGTAGTCAATGACTCATTTTCCTCCGAAACTGGATATACTACTGTCTTTTTAGATAAAACTCCAGAAAGGAAGAAATCAATTTCTAGTCGAAGAAAAGGAGAATTCGGTCAAAAGAAAAGAGAATTAGGACAAAAGAAAGGAGAATTCGGTCAAAATATAGGATAAGTCGGACAAGAGACAGGAGAATTTGGACAAAAGACAGGAGAATTTGGACAAAAGAGAGGAGAATTTGGACAAAAGACAGGAGAATTTGGACAAAAGACAGGAGAATTTGGACAAAAGAAAGGAGAATTTGGACAAAAGAAAGGAGAGGATTTGGAGGAAAAATCGAACAAAAGAAAGGAGAGAATTCGGACAAATAAAGGAGAGAATTCGGACAAAAGAAAGGAGAATTCGGAGGAGAAATCGGACAAAAGAAAGGAGAGAATTCGGACAAAAGAAAGGAGAGAATTCGGACAAAAGAAAGGAGAGAATTCGGACAAAAGAAAGGAGAGAATTCGGACAAAAATTTTTTAAAAAGCAATCACTGAACCTACCTGCACCCTTGTCAAGAGCCCATACTCCTGCTTGTTCCCAAAGGCGCTGACCAAAGCCCCTGCCGTCAGAATGGGGATTCCCCAATGGGGCGAAAACCTCGCTACGGGGGCCACAACATACTCGCAAGCGGGGCCCAGAAACACGTTCACCGATTGGTTGACGTACATGTCTACAGCAGCTAACGGACCAGTGATATACGAGCATTCGGAGTCCGCCACGTTCAGCTTGACTCGCCGGTTCCCGAAGATCTCGGTCCTGTGTTGGAGGTAATCCACGGCGATGTGGATGGCGGGGAGGGTGTAGGGAAGGATCCATGGCGTGCTTCCGGTGCTCGGGAGAATGACCCCGATTTTGATGACGTCAGAAGGAGCTCTCGGAAGTTTGTATTTGCTATCGTTGGAGGCGATTGCGTTATACAAATGTGATGTCAATAATCCGAAAATAAGCAGTGACACTTGGGTGCACCGAAGCCGACGTAACATGGCCATCTGAGATGGTGGGTTTTCTTTTCTCACGAGCTGAATAATGTTTGAAAATGTATAAAATGTAAATAGTGGCCAAACAGGGTTCCATAGTTTATGCTCAGACCCATGCTGTAGTTCCCATGCGCGCGTAAATGCAGAAAACATGCCAGGTTGTCTACATTATAAGAGCCAAACTCCATCGTTTCTTTCAAGAAACACGCCAAATTAGCATAATCTGCTGCTGCGTTTTTGTTTGTTGTTTGTTGTTTGATAAATACAAATATTTTGATTTCATGTCGTTTTGAGTAAAATTAGGTAAGGAAGATTTGAAGACAAAAGTAAAAACTCCGCACATTGTTAGTGTCGAAGAAATAGAAAGGGTCTTAAGAAGGTGTGGAGTGGGGGCGGGAGGAGAGAGGGGGAGTG
>NW_004799332.1:11649-13406 GCF_000002075.1 Aplysia californica | reverse complement strand
ACAGACAGACAGACAGACAGACAGACAGACAGACAGACAGACAGACAGACAGACACACCGAAATATTCGCTCTTATAACCTTATGCAGTTGCTAGCGCTGTAAAACCTCTACTAAAAAAAAGACCGAAATAACAGAGGGAAAGTAAAGGAGTAGGACCTACCAGTGTGTGTGTGTGTGAGTGTGTGTGTGTGTGTGTTTGTTTGAGTAAAGAGAAGCAATAATGGTCATTGAGATCAGGGGAAAAGTCAGACAGACAGACAGAACAATGGGGAAGTAAAAGAAGAAGGACCTACCATTGACACCCTCCAACCACCCACCCAGGCAGACAGAAACAACAGAGTGAAAGTAAAGAAGTAGGACCTACCAGTGACACCCTCCAACCACCCACCCACACAGACAGACAGAAACAACAATGGGGAAGTAAAAGAAGAAGGACCCACCAGTGACACCCTCCAACCACCCACAGGATCGACAGCATTCGTTACAGTATGGAGAAAGTTTTACGGCGCTTGCAACTGCATACGGCGTGCGGACAAAATAAGCTACTTCTGGCCTTCCGCGAATGAAAATAATGTCGTCGTTTAACAGAAACAGGGGTCATATTAAAAATTGTAGATTTTCAACTGATATCATTCTCTTTTTAAGTACATCTTTTCTTTTATCATTTCATATTGGTATATTGTACAAGGAGTTTATTCCCTCCTACCTTTTCAGTTTTAGTTTAGTTTTAGTAAGAGTTTTACGACACTTTCAACACAATAAGGTCATATAAGTGCCGAAGATTAGAGGTGTTACAAGAGAGTAACAAACACAAAAAAGAAGGAGGGGAGAGATAAGGACGATAGATGTTTGATAGGAAAGAAGGAGCAAACCACACCAGAGCACCCGCCAACCACCCACACAAATATCAATTCCAAAAATATATTATACATATATAAAAGCCACAATAAACAATTATTTATACAAAGACGGACTCTTCACTTGATGTGGTTTAAATATCGCTTAAGATTAAATTCCACATGGTATAATATGACAGCGAAATATGCATTATAGAAAACCAAAAAGAGAGACCAAAAAACAAAACAAAAAACAATCATTTTTTTAACCTCGGCAACCTCAGCTAGAGTTCATAGAAAAAACAGCAATAGAAACATGGAGAGAGGCTCATGGTTCTCGAAATAAAACACAAACCAAAGCACACAAAAAAAATTAATATTTTTAAAAATTAAAAAAGAAGAAACCATTCAATATAGCGCATGTCCCATCCCAAAAGTAAAACCAAATACAGCTGAAATAACTGTTTGTAGTAGTAGTAGTAGTAGTAGTATGAAGTACGGCTGTGGTCAGGCTAGTCGCCTATCAGCCGTTCGTTGCTTTCGTTGCTTGTTCCTTCCTGCAAGTTGTTTTCACACTCTGGTATCTGTAGGTTAGTGCTCATGTAGAATGCGGATTTGGTCAATCATGGCTTTGCGTCATAGCAAGTTCTATATTTAGTAACATAGTGAGTGGCACACAAGCGCCGATTGGCAGACACATTTATTGTGTATCACACGCTTTGTAATATGGGACATTTGGCATCGGGTTCTATATTGCTCAATACAATAAGATATTATCTTGATTGATAGAACCCGATGAGTTCTCTGTCTCTGTCTCTGTCTGTGTGTCTGTGTGTCTGCCTGTCTGTGTGTCTGTCTCTTTGTCTCTCTTTCATTCTCTCGACCCCTCTATCTTTCTCTCTCTCTCTCTCTCTCTCTCT
>NW_004799332.1:9256-11211 GCF_000002075.1 Aplysia californica | reverse complement strand
ACACAATAAGGTCACATAAGTGCTGAAGATTAGAGGTGTTACAAGAGAGTAACAAACACAAAAAAGAAGGAGGAGAGATAAGGACGACAGATGGTTGATAGGAAAGAAGGAGCAAACCACACCAGAGCACCCGCCAACAACCACCCGTTGTAGGTGTATGGGGTGAAAGTTTTACGGGCAACAGCATAAAGTCATTATAATTATAGATAATATGAACGCATTTGGCTAAATTAGTCTTTATAATATATGTTAGAGTAAGAGTTTTACGGCACTTTCAACACAATAAGGTCATATAAGTGCCGAAGATTAGAGGTGTTACAAGAGAGTAACAAACACAAAAAAGAAGGAGGAGAGATAAGGACGACAGATGGTTGATAGGAAAGAAGGAGCAAACCACACCAGAGCACCCGCCAACAACCACCCGTTGTAGGTGTATGGGGTGAAAGTTTTACGGGCAACAGCATAAAGTCATTATAATTATAGATAATATGAACGCATTTGGCTAAATTAGTCTTTATAATATATGTTAGAGTAAGAGTTTTACGGCACTTTCAACACAATAAGGTCATATAAGTGCCGAAGATTAGAGGTGTTACAAGAGAGTAACAAACATAAAGAAAAGAAGGAGGGGAGATCAGGACGATTGATGTTTGATAGGAAAGAAGGAGCAAACCACACCAGAGCACCCGCCAACAACCACACGTTGTAGGTGTATGGGATGAAAATTTAAGGGCAACAGCATAATATTAAAGTCATTATCGATAATATGAACGCATTTGGCTACATTAGTCTGTAGTAACCTGACGCGACCGGTGAAGAGGAACATCCGATTGGATGCGACGTTCCAGTACCGCGCTGTACATCTAAGGGAGATAATTCGATTACTTCCCTGTGACACCTACCCGTGCCGTCCTTGATCAAGACACGTCAGTTCTAGCTTAGGGCGGAGACCAGGGGTACCGCACACAGACGGTTTTTGCCTTGTGGTTCTTTCTGTCTGTCTGTCTTTCTGTCTTTCTGTCTTTCTGTCTTTCTGTCTTTCTGTCTGTCTTTCTGTCTTTCTGTCTGTCTTTCTGTCTTTCTGTCTCGTGTCGTTCTTTATTTTCTTTGATTTTTTTCCTTTATTTCTTTCTTTCTGTCATTCAGCTTTTCTTTTTGTCTTTCATTTTGTCTTTCTTTCTTCCTTCTGTCCGTCATTCCGAGCGCCAATTGATGGATGTCAACAGAGAAGTCTTCACAGGGAATAAGGCTTACTCTTTTAGATTTAGTAAAAGTTTTACGGCACATGCAACACAATAAGGTCATACAAGTGCCGAAGATTAGAGGTGTTACAAGAGAGTAACAAACACGAAAAAAGAAAAAGGAGAGATCAGGACGATAGATGTTTCATAGGACAGATGGAGCAAACCACACCAGAACACCCGCCAACCACCCACACAAATATAGATTACAGAACTCCCGAAGATTAGAAGTGTTACTAGAGAGTAACAAAGACACACAAAAAAGGAGGATGATAAATAAGAACAATAGATGTTCGATAGGAAAGAAGAAGCAAACCAAACCAGAACACCCGCCAACCACCGACAACGCCGAAGAGCATTCCTTTTTCTTTTCTCGTAAGAGTTTTACTGCACTTGCAACACAATTAGGTCATATAAGATTAGAGGTGTTACAAGAGAGTAACAAACACAAAGAAGAAGGAGGGGAGATAAGGACGATAGATGTTTGATAGGAAAGAAGAAGCAAACCACACCAGAGCACCCGCCAACCACCGACAACGCTGAAAAACATTCTTCTATCAACACCCGGCAATATGTCGGCCGTGCCAAAGATGTGACAATCCAATGAAGATAGACAATAATACAAGAGCAACGCATAACATATGACGTCATCAGTTTTTGATCAGTACGTCGACAGTCTGTTCTGCTTTGAACTTTTTTATTTAAGTTTTTTTT
>NW_004799332.1:6848-8970 GCF_000002075.1 Aplysia californica | reverse complement strand
AGAGAGAGAGAGAGAGAGAGAGAGAGAGAGAGAGCGAGAGATAATTTTGGGCAATAGATGTTTGATAGGAAAGTAGGAGCAATCCACACTTGAGCACTCGACAACCATCGTGTTGTTTTGTGTGTTTTTTGGGAGTTTTTAAGGGGTTCTTTTTCCCTTCTTTTCCATTTTTTTTTTTTTTTTTGGTGGTTTAGGAGGGTGGATGCATTTTGTTAAATTTGGGGGTTGTTTTGTTTTTATTAGTTGTTGATTTGTTTTTGTGGTTTCAAAAATAGAAACATAGCAATATCTTGTTACGATATACAATGTTTATTATGTTTATATGTCTTTCGTACAGAAAAACAAAACATCAAAAAATGCACCACGTGACGTGACGCGCTGACTGCCAGGAGCCAGAACACCATAAACAACGTGACATTACAATCATATTTATAATGTGTCAACACCTAGCACCGTCAAAAAATGTGTCTTACAATGTGTCAACTCCCAACACTGTCAAAAGATGTGTCTTATAATGTGTCAACTCCTAACATTGTCAGAAAATGTGTCTTATAATGTGTCAACTTCAAATTAACACCAACAACGTGTGTCATATAAAGTGCCTAAACCCTAACACTGTCAGAAATGTGTCTTATAATACTTTATATTGTGTCAACTTTTTTTTTAAACACCAACAAAGTGTGATATTACAATGTATCCACTTCGAACACTACAACATCAAAGTTACAATACAATACGAAGAATATTATGTCGCATGGGCGACTCCCAACAACAACGACATCTAGAACGTGCCAGAAAAAACAGAAAAACAAAAAAAAACGAGGAACTAAAACTACTGGAGGTATTCATAATACGGCGCTACAGGCTACAGTTAGCGCACCGAGCACGGGAACTGTCAGAAATCGGCGACGATAGATTTCCTGATCAACCCTATCCGTACGCCCTGGGGTCATTTTGTACACCCGGGTTTGCATTATTCTCATTTTAGAATACTTCCCGTACCAAGATCTCTTTGAAACTTTCTGTATTTCTAAAAAAAAATCATTTTGTCAGACTGCTATGCAAAGCGTACGGATCGGATTAACGAGTAAATTTCCTTTTTGGAAAGTGGTGGCACAGAGTTCCCCACGTCGTATGGATACAATAGTAAAACACGACGCACGGATAGGGTTAAGGGGTGGCACAGAGTTCCCCACGTCGTATGGATACGATAGTAAAACACGACGTACGGATAGCAATAATTGTTAGATTTCCACAGGCAAACAGACATTAAAAACAAGTGTCTCCTGTAATACGTGAGCTGCATCATGGGATAGGATTTTAGTCTTATTCTAAACTGACATGAGTACTCAGATTTATAATACTAGATCTATTTCTTTCGTGTGATATTACTTTCACTCGGATTAGTGAACTTTCTAACACTGCATTTCTTATGTGCATTTTCACTGACGTAACCCGGCTTCATATCGCATTAAAAAAAATTGTAACAGTAAAAACTTTCGTTTGCCTCCAAATTTAGTCCAATATTGCTCGCCATATTGAACGGGAGAAACGTCAGAATGCAAGGTCTAGTATTATAATACAAATCTATGGGTCAACTTCGCACCATAGAGAACGGAAGCTACGTCAGAGTGCACGGTTTAGGACACTATTATATTATAAATCTATGGGCTGACATTTCTCATAGTATCAACCCAGCCGTGCGCCAAAGTGACGCCATGTCCTTCGCCATTACCAAACCCAAACTCCCGCCGCTTTCAAACGTTGCTTGCGCTAACCGTAAGTCGGGGACGTGTTATGAATACTCGCTGTCCACACCAAATACTAAACACTAAATTACTAATGACTCACTCCTCGCGTGGTTCGAAGCTTCCCTCAACATACGGGCCCACTGCAGCCGTTGCCCGGACCGCTCATCGAACTCGTAGGCCCAGGGATTGGCTTTCTTATCTCGCAGCCCGTGGAAGACAGGCTCCACGGAGAAATAGCAGTGCTGGCGCTCGCTCTGAGAGTTTTTATTGTCGTTGTACAAGAGAGCGATGTTTTCCCACTCGAAGGATTGGAAGAGGTTCAGGATGAATTCGCTCACTTTGGCATGGGTGCCCTGGGGTGGTTTGGGGTG
>NW_004799332.1:1899-3794 GCF_000002075.1 Aplysia californica | reverse complement strand
TGTTTGTGTGTGTTTATGTGTGCGTGTGCGTGTTTGTGTGTGTGTGTGTGCGTGTGTGTGTGTGTGTGTGTGTGTGTGTGTGTTTGTGTATGTGTGCGTGTACGTTTGTGTGTGTGTGTGTGTGTATGTGGTTTTTTTCAATGGCTATTTCCAGCGTCTGCGAAATGACTTCGACTTGTCGATAGTGGGCGTTAGGTGTCTATAATTATTTTACTCTCTCGTCGTCTCTGAAATGATTTAAATGAGTCGATTCGTGTAGACAATGTCTAAACGTTTTCTTGCAGTACCTCTGAAATGATCTAAATGGGTCGATCTGTGGGCTTTAAAATTGTTTACAAGTTAACTCTCAGCGTCTCTAAAATGATTTAAATTTAAAAATGAGTTGATGTTGACGCAATGCTACGATTTTATTTTACTTTCAACGTCTGCTGAATGATTTAAGTGGGCTTTAGGTGTTAACAATTTTACTCCCAACGCCTACCAGCTGATTTAAATGGGTCCATGCGTATGTGCAATGTCAACAATTTTATTTTCAGCGTCTGTTAAACCATTTAAGTGTGTCTATGCGAGGATGAGATGTGTACAATTTCACTCTCAACGTCTCTAAAAAAAAGGTGAAACGGTATGGGTTTAACGCCCCTATCAACACTATTAGGTTATCTAAGAGGCAGCCAACGTCTCTGAAATGATTTAAATGTATTGAGATAGGTGCACTATTATGTTTCTATTCTACTTTCAATGTTTGCTTGATTATTTATATATTTCGATCTGTTGGCTTTACAATTTTACTTGCAACGTCTAAGAAATTCATTAAATGCTACTATCAACGGCTCCGAAATTAATTAAATGTGTCAATGTAGGCGTAACAGTATTATAATTAATTCAATTTCTCTTTCAACGTCTTCTTAATGATTTAGATGCGTTAATGTGGGTGCAGGATATTTACACTTTCACTTTCCAAGTCTTTAAAATGGTTTTAATATGTTGATGAGGCTGAAAAATATAATTGTCTACAATCTTACATTACGACTTTTTTGGGGGGTTAAAGACAGAATGACATGAGTTCAGCGCCCCATTGAATAATTTAAAGGGAATTAAGAGGCTGGATCTCAAAATATAATGTCTGTCTCCGATACGATATCATCAACTAAATGGAAAAATAGGAAAATTCCCCTAGTTTGTTTGTTTATTTGATTATTTGTTTATGTGTTTATTTGTTGGAGTAAAGAGAAGCACATAGATACAATAATGGTCATTTAGTGCTGGGAAAAGGTAGGACAGACAGACAGAAACAATAGAAGAAAGAAACTAATCTAACAGCAATCATTTTCAAACATTAGTCTTGGTATTTGCACCGCGTTCCTATACAGTGTAATCTACTAAAATGCCATTTATTAAGAACAACTTTAGTGCACGAAGTTCACCTTTAAACGGATGATTACAAACGTGTTACGCCCACATTGACACATTTTGGGTAAGATGACCAATATTTTAGCCTGACATATACAGCAATTTCAAGCAGATGAAGACTTTCCACATTATTGTTTTTCTAAATATTATTCATTCTACATACAGTGTACATTAAAAACGACCAACTCATTTTCTCATTTGGTCGCCTTTAAGCGCAAGGGGGCTATCCCGAAAAATTCTGTTTTGAGAAAATCGAAAGTAAAGTTTTTCCCCTCTTGTTCAGTTTCTTTAAAAAACAAGGAGAGTTTTCTCTATAACCCAACAAATATAAACACCAATGAAACCAAACTTCTCCTATAAGTAGGGCAATGCCTACTTTTGGTACAGGTCAAGATTTCTGGAAACCCCCGGAATCTGGGTTAGCCCGCTTGTCCTTAAAAGCGACCATTTCACAAATCCCTGCAACCCCCCTCCCCCACTCCCCC
>NW_004799332.1:0-1799 GCF_000002075.1 Aplysia californica | reverse complement strand
CCGCTGAGTAAGACATCCTCATACTTTCGTCATAGACCTTTAAATACATACCTTTCTTCACATTTGATTTTGTGCCCCCTTCCCCTTCCCCCTCCCACCACCCACACATATATATCTCTCTTTTCCATACCATCCATTTTTTGCATGCTCTCATTCCATGCCTCCCCCCCCCCTCCTTCTTCCACTTATAAAAACTCTTTCTAAGAAGATCACGTTTTTCCTCGACAATAGATGATGGTCGATTTACTTACAATTTATACAATATCTCACTGTATCTGATATTTAAAATTATATGTGTCATGACGCAGTGGAATCATGCGCTCGTCACGTTTTGGGCATATTCTAGAGTTATTAACAATAGCATCTTGAAGCTCGTTTATGCGTCTTACAATTGGTTTTAAAAAAATATAAAAAATACCCATCTATCTTGAATAGAAGTCGAGATATTTGAGATTGAAGAAGTGGTGGTCGCCTGGTGTGAGAGGCAAAACTAACGAGAAAATGGCAGCCAAAGTCTGGTGATTTCCAATGCCCGAGTGCCCTTGGAAACTGGGCATTTACATTTGCTGTGCCTTCAATCCACGTTTTTCTGTAATATCCATGAATAAAATTATGTGTTTTTAAAAGGACATAAAATGTATTGAGCCAAAAAAGAGAAAATCCGATCCGAAAAAAAAAAATTGCCCAAAGCCCAGAAAAAAAATGCCGGTTGCTTCTTCGATTTTATCGTTTTGAAGACGAGCGCCTGGTTTCACCACGCTGACTCACATAATAATAACAATAATAATATTAATAATAATAATAATAATAATATCTTCCCCCCTGGACACCACCAACTGGACCTCCTTCTGTTCTGTCTTACCTGGACTCTGGTCAGCAGACGATACTCGGACTTGTCCTTGAGCGCGCTGACCAGCGCCCCAGCAGTGACCACTGGGATCCCCCAGCTGAAAGAAAAGCGCGCGATGGGAGCCACGGCGTAGGCGCATGCGGGCCCCAGAAACACGTGTGCTGATTGGTTGAGATACATGTCAATGGCGGCCAGCGGGCCAATCGTCTCCGAGCAATTCGAATCCGCGGAATTTAATTGGATGGTGTATCCCCTCAGCATGTCCGTCTGGTTCTGAATGGACTCCACCGCCATTTTGATCGCGGGGAAGGTCCTATGGATGACCCACGGTTGCGGCCCTTGAAAAGGGAGCAGAACTCCTATCCTTATCTCGTCGGTCGGGGTGTGGGGTAATCGATACTTGTTCACGCACGTTGGAGTAGTCGAGTAGTCGTCGCCAGAGTGCGGAGTGGTCGATACCAGGGCAAAGGTCAAAGGCCACAGCGACGGAAGCGTCCAAAGGAAAAGGAGAGTTGTCTTTCCTGCGTCATTCATGACTGCCGTTTACAGGGGGAAACTAGAGGTGGGTAAAATCCGGATAATCTATAAGGATAACCGGATAATTCTCAATGAAACATTATCCGAATTCAGACTCTTTAACTCTCTTTCCTGACCCGTTTGCCGAAGTGGGTGCACCCATTTGTTGAAGTAGTGCTAACTGAGCCGTTTGTCGATGTGGTTCTAACCCATTTGCCGAAGCGGTTGATGTCATATTATTTACCCAAGAGGTGCACTAGCATATTATTCGGATTTTGCCAAAGCGACTCATTGCCCAGAGGGTACTCAGTCGACGTCCGGTCCCCTTTTGGCTTTTGTGTCGCTCTCTCTCTCTCTCTCTCTCTCTCTCTCTCTCTCTCTCTCTCTCTCTCTCTCTCTCTCTCTCTCTCTCTCTCTCTCTCTCTCTCTCTCT
>NW_004799331.1:0-18205 GCF_000002075.1 Aplysia californica | reverse complement strand
GCGTCTTTATAGAAAGCTTTTAAAAATACCGTCAAAATGTTTAAAGATCAGTTTTTACACAAAATATATAAAATACCGGCTTCTAAAAATAATTAATTAAAAGATCAGTTCATTTCCTATTAGAATAAAGTAATTAAATTGGAATTATTTTACATCAATCCTTCCGCGAGACTCAGAAAGCATGTGACCCCGCACGCGGGGTACACTACAGTATAGAGCCAACTCGCTCGCCGCGGGGGCCGGTGCGACGCCGGCCGGGTCAACGCTCGGTGTTTTTGTCGAAATAACGACAGATATCGTGTTTGAGGTGATAAAGTACTGATTTGTAAAGATCTCACAGTCTTGAAAAAAATTATGCTCCATATATTTGCGATAGTGATTGTACTCTGTTAATGTGGAGATGTTTAGTGGGCTTGGTACTCTTTTATTGTCTGTCAAACAAGGGGTTGCAGCCAGTGACTGACTTTAACAAATTTGATCAAATTTTAAACAACTACAATTTTCTTAAAAATTGACGGAGATGTTAAAGAATGGTACCAAAATGCTCAGTGGATATAGGCCTTTCAAATGGAAAAGATAAATTTGGCATACAGCTAGTTTGAAAATTTAGTTTCTGGTACCTAAATGAAGAGCGCATGGAACAAAAACTAAAATACATTTTCCTTCATCAACAGAGAATTCAAATAAAAGATATCACCATGCAGTTCTAATCTGAAATTTTGTTCTCAAATTAAATGTTTGTAACTGAACATATTTTCGAGTTCAAATCTAAAACTGAACTCACCTCTTTCTTGGCAATATCGATATACCCTAAGACTATCTTCGCTTGCTCCTCACTGATAGATGCTCCCACAGTGGTATCCTCTAGCATGGGGTCGCCAATTTTCATCTTGGAAACTCTAGTTTTCAACATAGACAGAAACTCTTCTGCTATGCTCTCTTCCACAAACACACGGGTGCCGTTGGAGCATACCTGATCGAACAGTGAAAAAATATGCAAACAATAAAATTCTGTTTACATCGATTGTCCCGTTATGGATAGCGTAAAAGTTCCACTCCCACAGTCATTACAAAAAATTACAGGTAAATGTTGAGAATAGGAAGGCTGATGCTCTAAGCTTAATGAGAATGCTGGTGACATAAAATTCCTCGGCGTAACAATTTCACTGAGGAAACAGGAAAGCTGTCGACCAAGTAGTATGAAGTCTACTTCTGCTATAGGCTTTTGCATCTTGACAGACGATCATAAAGCAGCATTCATGATAAAGAGAACTGGACAAGCCAGAATAGACCAAGCTCAAACCTTAATCTAAGCATGCGAACCCTGTAACCACAAAACAGTAAAAGAACTGAAGTATGTGGAAATTACTGAATGACTACTGTTTTGCATAAGACATCAATTTCCACAAGAGAACAAAACAACTCACCTGTCCCTGGTTACTAAAGTTGGCCAACATTGCACCTTTTACAGCATTTTCAAGGTGGGCGTCAGCAAAAATGATCAATGGAGACTTTCCACCAAGCTCTAATGTGACATGTTTCACATCCTGGTGGGGACAACGAAAGACAAAAAGAACACCAAATAAATCTCAGATTTTGCATCATTGTGAACTCAACAGTATGAGACAATTACCCTACCTTAATCTGCCTCCCCCCACTGCCTTTTCTAAAACAAAAAAAATTACAATAATGAACAAGTTAGTACAGTGAAAATTATCCAAGACAGCAATCTTTTGTCGAGGAGGAAAATGATTGTCTTAGACATGTAGACATCTTGGACTGCCATTATAATATTACCAAAAAACGCAAGGGGGCGAAGTGGGAAGAGGTCGTTTGTACAAGTGTTTGTCAAGGCTGTTACAGATGGTTTGACTGTATAAAGCTTGTCACACCCACTTCCTAAACTGCTGGACTGTATTCAAAAGTAATATACTTCAGAACATATATATATATATATATGCTAGCTACCGGAAACTAAATTTTCAAAGTAGCTGTATGCCAAATTTGTCTGTTTTATATGAAAAGCCTGTGTCTGCTGAGATTTTTGGTGCTATTGTTTAATCTCTCAGTCAAGTTTTACGAGAATGGCAACAGCTTAAATATGATCAAATATTGCAAAATTCATTACATGTCTGCAATGTTTGGCAGGTAATAAAACAATACCAAGTGCACCTAACATCTACACATTAACAGAGTACAATCACTTTAACATAGGTATGGAGCCTAATTTTTTTCAAGACTGAGATCAATGCAAATCAGTATGGAATAGCCTGTACAGCATTTGGTGTTTTATAGTGACAGAGCAAAGAAACAACGATCTGAATTACCCCAATTTCCACCAAAATCACACACTAAGAAGGTTGTGAAGTGGCTTACGTGCCGTGTTTACATTAGGCCTACCTACACGCATAAAATATAATTAAAGAAAATCATAAAATGAAAGATCTGAATCAGAAAAGAAATCTCCGTAAGCAAATGCATCGCTTGTACAATGTGCAGTTACCTTGGCACAGGTGGCCATAATGCGACTGCCAGTGGCTACGCTGCCTGTGAATGTGACCTTGTCAATACCCGGGTGCGATGTGAGAATCTGACCAGTGGCTCCCTCTCCCTGAGAACAACACAGAGAAGGGATTGTTGAAGAACACAGAATGTTTCATAAAGAGAGAGAGAGAGTAAAACTCAAAAATAGATGTATTCAAGTTAGATGATAAAAAATGTTACTGGCACATATGATTTTTCAAAAACCACAGCATATCCAAAGCCAGCACTTGCAGCTCATGACTTTTTAATTGCTCCGTGGAGACTACAGACTGGCGTGAAACAGGGCTGAAAAGAAGACATGAAGAGAAAAACGCCAACTCCTCACCATACCCTGGAGGCTGAGGTGCAAATACTTTGCCTCTTGGTCAGACAGAAGACTATCTATACTATATCCCCCCACTCCACCAAGAATTCATATGATAAACAAAACAAATAGCACAGCAGCAACATTTTTTGGTGCGATGAAAAAATAGATCCAACGGTACAAAAAATTAACCAAAAATACCATCTTGTAATAGTTATGCATAGTTAAGAATGGAGCTATGAAAAAACTACCTGCACAACATTGTAACAGCCATCAGGCAACCCCGCCTCTTGATAGATTTCCCCCAACATGACCGCTGTGAGTGGGGTGAATTGGGATGGCTTGAACACGATGGTGTTGCCACATGCCAGGGCAGGCGAAGACTTCCAGGCCGCCATCTGGAAGGGATAGTTCCAAGCCCCAATTCCCCCTACAACTCCGAGTGGCTCCCGCACTGTGTAAGCGAAGCTGCCGCCCGAAAGCTGTAGGAAGTCACCTGTTGCAGATTACAAAAAAGTCCCCTTGAATGTTAGTCTTTGTAAAAATTGTTAGATTTATGCTTCCAACTGGCAGATCCCAAAATGTAAACGTAGCACTCGGGTGTCACTGACTCAGAGAAAACTTAACACTTTTCCGCCTCATCTCGCCGATCGGCTATGTTTACCTCCCAATTTCTTTGGATTTTCCCCCAAATGTGATGGCAAAGTGTTAAGTAAATAACATTATCCTTAAACTGTCTGTCACTAAAGCAGACACTGCCACGATCTAACTTTAAAACTTAACATCATTTTCACATTTGAACTCCTTTTAAGACAAAAATTTGCCTCATACACTTTAGACACCCCCCCCCCCCCCATTTGCACTGAGGAGGAAAACAATGCCATCAAAGAGAAACAGATGTCTGGTCACCTGCAATAGCAGCAGCTAAACCTCCGTAGTACTCGATTGTGTCTGCACACCCTTCAATGTCATAGCGAGCCTCCCAGATTGGCTTTCCAGTATCCAACACTTCAGTACGGGCAAGCTCTTCCACCCTTTTCTGGGATGAAATAAAGTAGTACATTCTGGACTGTTATATTCGCAAAAACAAAAGAACTAAACAACTTTGATAGTAATTAACAAACAACTGCTCAACCTCAAAAGCACATTGAATATTAGCATAAAAACAGAACTAACATTTTTTACACATGCAAAACAAAAGAGGAGTATTTACTTGAAGTCCCCAAAACCCATATGGGACTATTCTGCATTATTTTACTTTTAACTGTCTTGTGAAAGCCTACAGCTTCCAAACTGAATAGGGTTCCTTGCTATGAAAGAATCCTGACACTAGCGAACACGAAAACAAAAATCATCATTTGACCAAAACAGCTCCAAAAGACCATTCTCATGTTTTTTTACATGCAGAGTAAACACTGAAACCTTGTTATTATGGCATTTGTTGGCATCATCATGTTTCATGGTTACCTCTGACGGATGGAACTCAATCCGAGGACACATAATATTTCAACAATACAATGATGTTTTTAAAAAGAAATACACTAAAAAAAGAAAGGAATATTCTGATCCGGACACCTCTGAATACTTAAAACATAGAACAAAAGATTACCCTGCATATGTCTGCTGCTCTTTTCAGCACTTGACCTCGTTCAAATCCTGACATCTTTGACCAGGTCCTGAAGGAGTTCCTGGCCACTTGCACTGCCTCTTGAACATCGTCGTCATTTGAGTTGGAAACTGATCTCAGGGGCAGCCCTGCACAGAGAGAAAAGATGGGAAAATAGAAACGTGACTTGTATTTAAAAACCCCAATAATAAAGGCAAAGTATACCTATCTATTACATGTGTCAAGTGTCCATGAAAATATGACTGGTCCTGGCGATCATTTGTATGATCCATTTGTAACAGCATAACACTGCATATAAATATCAAATACTTCCAAATGGAAATTATTGTGTTCAAGTTTCAAGCATAACTTTTAAAATAGAAAGTCTCCATTGAATCTCTTTGTCTTTGAAGAAAGAGAGAGAGAGATTAAAAACAAGAGAAATAACTTTTCAATAGCTGGAATGACAACATTTTAACCTCTGTTTCCCTTGTGTATGTGTAAGAGTACACATCTCTGTGAGAGGGAAAGCGTGTGCTAAAAGAATGCTGTGACAACCATCAAAAATTTATGTGAACCTCTAATTTTTGTTCAGGCACACGTACACAGAATTAAGTTTGACAAACCTGTGGCAGGAGCTATGAGCTTGAAGGAAGTGTTTCCCCGAGCATCAACTCGTCTTCCATGGAGGAAATTAAGTGGCAAGGTAACCTGTTGGGATGTTGCAAGAGAGTCCCATGTTTGGCTGCTGTAGCTCCTTCTGCTAATGAGAAATCTGTAGCAATTTTGAAGACCTCTCATCTTGTCTTTCAACCTTTATGAAAAGATTATCATGAATTAGTCATTGATCACTGGCATAGCTAGCTCCCACCGAAAAGGTCACAGTATGTCTTTTTTTTTGGTAAGTGTTTTACGGCGCTCGCAACTGCATATTG
The DNA here is from genome assembly GCF_000002075.1 of Aplysia californica. Lineage (NCBI taxonomy): Eukaryota > Metazoa > Mollusca > Gastropoda > Aplysiida > Aplysiidae > Aplysia > Aplysia californica. Next base: position 12,816 of record NW_004799331.1, on the reverse strand, counting down.
TCATATATATGAGCAGGTGGGACACATAAAACATTTTCAGGTGGTTGGAAATTTTGAATTTTGCCAGGGTGGTGGCTGAAACCTACTCTTATCGATTTTAGATCACCAGGGATCTTTTTACAGCGCAACTTGCACACGGGACCTCTGAGATTTTTTCGCCCTTGTCCAAGATCAAGAAGGCTAGGAGTAGATCTTTCCTACCATATGATCAGGGGTGTGGCTGAAAGATAGCACAGTAAAAAGGATCCAAGGAGTAGCAGTAGAATCAGAAAGGCTGCAGAGTCAGAAGCCTAGAGGAGGGGGCAAGGGAGGTGAAGGGAGTGGGGGCAGTAAGTGGAGACGAAAGCAGATGACAGAACATCATCACTAATAGAGAGCAGGAAAGGAGGTGAAAGGAGAGATTTTGGCGCTTTTTCGGTAGTTCCCACCCCGCAATTGTTATAGCTGTTTTTGGCCCCAAGAAAAGGGGGGTTTCAGGGGGGCTTGCCCCCCCTGACCTTATAAAAATATGGTGGGGGGTTTCAGGGGGGCATGCCCCCCTCTATTTTACCACAATTTAATGTTTTGCAGTTGTTAGCTTTGATATCTTAGCTTGCAGCAAATCAAACGTATAGATCTAGATGTAGGTCAGGCTCAAATAAAAGGGGTGGGAACTACCGAAAAAACACCTAAAATTGCGGGGTGGGAACTACCGAAAAAGCGCCGAGATTTTAGCGAAGAAAATCTTTTCGGTCGCTACCCGTATTCAAACCCCTGACCTTTGAATGAGAGGTGAACACCTTAACCTCTAGGCCACAAGAGCCCCCTCAGTATGTCTAGCTCATGGTAGGCCCTATAAATTTGCACTTTTCTAAAATTCATGTAGCCTACACAGTGTCACGTGTTTCCCAAGGACACAATGTCGGGCCCTGATGGGATACAATATATATATATAACGATAACTACAGCAATTTCAACTTGATCAATGCCAATTAAAATTGCATCATATCTCAGTATTCAGTGTTAAAATTTAATTAAATCACAACATTTTTTATTAAAAGCGGCTAAATTAAGCAGCATACAAAAAAATATGCAGGTCATGTTTTCAAAAGTGGAGAAACATTAAAATACAGTTTCATGAATATGAGATTTCTGTCTGTAAACTCGTGGGGGGGGGGGGGGGGGGGAATATGCCAAGTACCAAAACGCAACAATCAAAGTCACTCATTACTTTTACCCAGTTCTGTTGCATTTTGACAAGTCAAAGGCAAAGGTCACTAGATCTAGATCTAGAATCTAGATCTATAGAGAGTCTAGTTCATTTGTCATCTACAAAAGCAAGGCATCGTAAGGGGTCACCGTTATCACACTGAACGAAACAATAAGTCCTTTTGTCTAGACTAGTCTAGATCTAGTCTAGATCTTGAATCTAGTAGACAATGCGGGCCTAGATTCTACCTAACTCCGAAAATCGTCAGTAATGCCGGTGCCGCCGGTGTCAATAATTTGTAATTACTCGTACTTGAGTGGCCATCCTACAAGCTGAACTAGATTCTAGATCTAGATTCTAGATCTATCAGTTAACTTTCATTATTTAAACTATTTTTTCCGTTTTCATAACACTAGATAGAGAACAAATGGTGCGCTGGCATTAGATCTAGATATAGGCCTAGAGTCTAGGCTTACCTTCTTATATAAACAGATGTGACGGAAAGACCAAAAAAAATCCCGGTTGCGGCCTGTTGTGTGTGAGAGTGCGCAAGACAGTGTTGTTACAATTTCAAAACAGAGTGATCTCCCTTGGGGTCGAGGCTGCCAGATCTATTTTTATACCAAAACTATCAACAATCAACACTGCACTGACTCAAGACGAGACATCGGAGGGTAAATCCGAAAAAGTCAGTCGTGCTTGCTGGATAGCAGAGTTCAGTTGTAAGAGATATTATTATTATTATTGATTAGTGAATTTTCTCGTATTTAAGATTAACTTGATGTTTAGAATTCATAAATCCCAAATGGCGATTGCCAATAAAGAATAACTGCGCTGACAAGACTAACATACGTCACAATAGACAATACGTGCGTTGTCGTTGCTTTTAGTCTGAACGCATTATCATCGATGATTATGAGGGATAAATTAAGAGATTTGTTAGTATTTGGTCGTTGGCCATCCGAGTGTTCGGTGTGAACGCGCAGTTAGTCAGACCCGTTAGTAAAATTGTTTCAATCGCACCTTCGCAGTACGTGACATGACATCGCCGTGTGAGTTCTGCGTGTCCGGGGACCGTCTGTTGACGGGGTCAACCTAAAAAGCCTAAAGGCTAAGTTCATGTATTTCGGGACTTATTTGGGTGCTTTTTCTGTAGTTCCCACCCCCCTTATTTGAGCCTGACCTACTTCTAGATCTAGATCTATACGTTTGATTCGCGGTGAGCTAAGATATCAAACCTAACAACAGCAAAACATTAAATTGTGGTAAAATTCAGGGGGGCATGCCCCCCCGAAACCCCCCTTCCTATTTTTGTTAGGTCAGGGGGGCAAGCCCCCCTGAAACCCCCCTACTCTTGGGGCCAAAACCCGTGAACAATTGCGGGGTGGGAACTACCGAAAAAGCGCCCTTATTTGTGGGGGGGGGGGGGGGGTAAAGACACTTGGACTAGGAGTGCTTGACGTGATGCTTCAGGATTTACAAAAAGGAAGTGCCTATTTGCAACGCCGCGTTGCGATTAGCGTCAGTGCTAAATAAAACGCTGCGTTGCCATTAGTGCCAGTACTGCTAAATAAAACGCCGTGTCGCCGTTTGTAAAATATCAAGCTTAATCTGCACATCGTTATCGGAAGTTCTGATGGCCGAAGTGACAGCACGTCTGCGCTTGTAGTCAAACCTATTTCTCCGAACATTCGGGAAAATAAAGCTGGACACTATTTTTCCGAACGTTTGGGAAATAAAGCTGGGCACTATTTCTCCTAACGTTCGGGAAAATAAAGCTAGGCACTATTTCTCCGAACGTTCGGGAAAATAAAGCTGGGCATTATTTCTCCGAACACTCTGAAATCTCATCCTTTCCCGCAAATTTCGGATATTATAAAGATCTATAATTATAGTATAGGCTTACCAAAAATTGTTAGTTTACAATGTGGTTCAATCGGTCCAAAAAATGTCCGCAGTAAATATTTATATAAAGAAATGCTACAACTCCGAACAGTTTTTCGCTACAGATATGACATGTTGCCTATGAAGGGTGCAGCTCTTAAACGTAATGTGTTGTGTTCACTCGTGTGCTGTCTAGATCTAGATCTACGGAGGGTTATTGATAACGACACATAGAACTGGCATCTGCGTTTGTCATTGCTGCGACCAATGTACTGACACTGGCAAGTCCCTAAATGTGTGTTATTCCATAATTTACATGTAATATCCTGTACTTTTTTTTTTTTAATTACGCACATTTAGGGTTAAAACAGCAAATTTTCTTCGGACAGGTGGACACACGCCCTTATTTGTTAATGTTTGTTGTTGTTTGTGGGCTGTTCTAATTTTGATTTCTTTCTGTTGTGAAACCTTTCTTTTTCACGTTTTTACACTCATCTAAAAATCTCTAGACTAGCTCTTGAAAATTGAAATAGATATATAGACCCAAAAATTTGCTCCTGTGTGTGTGTGTGTGTGTGTGTGTGTGTGTGTGTGTGTGTGTGTGTGTGTGCGTGTATGAGTGTGTCTGTGTGTGGTTGTAAGTGGAGAGTGAGGAGTGTGTGTGTGTGTGTGTGTGTGTTTGTTTTTCGGGCTTTATTTCAGCCTTTATTCAGTAACAGTTCAAAGTATACAAAAATTGAAACACAGGATCCATTCACTCCATAGCTCATGAGTCGTTCGTCTCTTTCAGTTTCACTCATTCATTTAATTCCCCTGTTCTCTCCCGCGGCTCATCCCCGTCCGCATGACTTTCATACCCCACCCCCTCCCTCCAGGCACACACAAAGAAAATCTCACTCATTCCCTTGCACCCTGCGAACCATGTACAATAATATAGGCAAAACACTGCCTGAGCTGCATTCCTTTCGTTCGTGAGCTGTGGATCAGGCCAGGGGGGTCGGTGTCGTCGTCTTGTAGTTGCTGTCGCCTGTGGATACACTCGCACATTCTTCCTTTCACCCGCTCTTTCACTCACACTGTCTCTCCATCCACAGCTCAGCTCGTCATACGTTCAAAAGTTGCCCACTGGTCATGTTTAGTTAGTGTGTGTACATGTGCATGATGGTGGTGGGTGTGTGATGGGTGTTACTGAAGGTTGTCTGTAGGCGGGCTTGCCATGCGGTGTTCCTTCCCAGACGAGAGGCAGAATGAAAGTTGGCGCCGAACTCTCGCAATAAATAGGCCAAAAATCACGAGACCGGAAGCCGGAAACCGTTCGGAGAAATAGTCACTTCGTATTTTTTTAGCGTGGGTTCGATCCCGGTCCTGGACGTTTTTGTTGTGGAAGTGTATACAGACCCGGTAACCGGGAACAAAGTCACAAAGTATACAGACCCGGTAGGGGAACTCTTTTGTGATTTCGGAAAGTTTCAGCGCACTCTGTGCTCAGGGTAGACCTAGGTTCTTCAAGATCTATGGCCTAGGTCTAGATCTAGACAGACAGCAAATCCTAGGAGGTTTATCAAAAAACTGAGAAAGCTTCCACAATTCAGGCAGAACAACAATATTATCATGTAGAAACGATGGCTACAACATATCTAGGTCTTGATCTAGATTCTAGATCTAGCACTGGCGTTTCAAATAGTACGGGAGCTATTCAGAACGCGGCGTTGCAAATAGCGCTTGCCTTACAAAAAATAATGATCGCGCGCACGCACGCTCACACACACACACACACACACACACACACACGCACGCAAACAAACAAAGGCACACAGAGGGCATAGAGGCCAAGTAATTTATGGACTCCTCTGGAAAATTTTTACGAAGTGACTATTTCTCCGAACGTTCGGAGAAATAGTGCCGATCTTTATTTCTCCGAACGGTTTCCGGCTTCCGGTCTCGTGATTTTTTGTCTATTTATTGCGAGAGTTCGGCGCCAACTTTCATTCTGCCTCTGGCCTCTGGTCTGGGAAGGAACACCGCATGGCAAGCCCGCCTACAGACAACCTTCAGTAACACCCACCACACACCCACCACACACCCACCACCATCATGCACATGTACACACACTAACTAAACATGACCAGTGGGCAACTTTTGAACGTATGACGAGCTGAGCTGTGGACGGAGAGACAGTGTGAGTGAAAGAGCGGGTGAAAGGAAGAATGTGCGAGTGTATCCACAGGCGACAGCAACTACAAGACAAGACGACGACACCGACCCCCTGGCCTGGTCCACAGCTCACGAAAGAAAGGAATGCAGCTCAGGCAGTGTTTTGCCTATATTATTGTCCATGGTTCGCAGGGTGCAAAGGAAAGAATGATATTTTCTTTGTGTGTGCCTGGAGGGAGGGGGTGGGGTATGAAGAAAGTCATGCGGACAGGGATGAGCCGCGGGAGAGAACACGGGAATTGAATGAATGAGGGAAACTGAAAGAGACGAACGACTCATGAGCCCTGGAGTGAATGGATCCTGTGTTTCTATTTTTGTATGCTTTGAACTGTTACTGAATACAGGCTGAAATAAAACCCGAAAACACACACACACACACACACACACACACACACACACACACACACACACACAGGAGCAAATTTTTGGGTCTATATCTATTTCAATTTTCAAGAGCTAGTCTAGAGATTTTTAGATGAGTGTAAAAACGTGAAAAAGAAAGGTTTCACAACAGAAAGAAATCAAAATTAGAACAGCCCATAAACAACAACAAACATTAACAAATAAGGGCGTGTGTCCAACTGTCCGAAGAAGATGGGCTGTTTTAACCCTAAATGTGCGTAATTTAAAAAAAAAAAAAGGACAGGATATTACATGTAAATTATGGAATCACACACATTAAGGGGCTTTGCCAGTGTCAGTACATTGGTCGCAGCAGTGACAAACGCAGATGCCAGTTCTATGTGTCGTTATCAATAACCCTCCGTAGATCTAGATCTAGATCTAGACAGCACACGAGTGAACACAACACATTACGTTTAAGAGCAGCCCCCTTCATAGGCAACACGCCATATCTGTAGCGAAAAACTGTTTGGAATTGTAGCATTTCTTTAAATAAATATTTACTGCGGACATTTTTTGGACCGCTTGAACCATATTGTATACGAACAATCTTTGGTAGGCTTATACTATAATTATAGATCTATATAATATCCGAAATTTGCAAGAAATGATGTGATTTCAGAGTGTTCGGAGAAATAGTGCCCAGCTTTATTTTCCCGAACGTTCGGAGAAATAGTGCCTAGCTTTATTTTCCCGAACGTTCGGAGAAATAGTGCCCAGCTTTTTAAGTCAGCTTTGGCAGTCACCTAGGTGATTTGCTGTTGATGCCAATTTTTTCACCAAATCACGATTATTTCTCCCTGAGATCCTGATTTTGAGGTTCCATAGAGTGGCAGGTCTGGCGTAACAAAATGAAATTAAACATGTGGAAAAACAAATGGTAGTGGAAGTAATGATGATGCTGTACGTAGTGGTGGTGGAAAGCCCTTGAGTTGTCAGTTACTGTGTACTTAGACACTGCCACTGGGTAGATCTAATGAGAATGCAGTCTCTTGACTTTTGACACAATTACACAGTTCTTGTAGGCAATTCTAGTTCTAATTTTGGTTTTTAGGTAAAGTCCCCCGACGACAGTTATAATATGCAACATCTTTACACTCACATAATTATAGCTCACGTAGAAGCTGAGTCCTAATAACTAAAACATTTTTTTCGGACCCGAGTCTGAATAGATAAAACCCATATCGGACTTGAGTCTGAATAAAACTGGCCTATAATTAAAGGTAGCGCCAATTGCCACCGAGTGAGGCAGTGGCAATTGACGCTGGTGTCAATTGCCACTGAGTGAAGCGGTGTCGAGTCTGAAAACAACGCTCTATCTTTAGCTTTCTATTCATAATGTGTTGTGAACACATGACATGAATAAGTTAGATCTAACCCTCTCTCATTTGATCTAGATCTAGATCTAGGCTAGTTGATAAGTCATAACGAGTAGTTACACACACTCCTGTGTTCGAAAAGAAATTGTATAGATTTAGGTCAATTTCTGAATGTTTTGTACTCAAATTCTTCTTTTTACCTACAATGGTATTCAAAACAATCTATAAACTTATTTTTATCAGGTAATCATTTTGCATAAATTCAAGTTCATGGCTAGCCTACGCTTCGGTGTAGAACCAACACAGGCAATTTTAGAAGTAGGCCACAACAAACGCACACAAACTCAAGCAGAGATTCGTATATAGGGAACATAAATCCTGGGGATGGGGAAGAGAGAGACCCACACACACACACTCACACACACAGGGAGGCGGGGGGGCGGAGAGGCGTGCGTAAGCGCAGTAAGCGGAAGTTCACGAACGCAGAACACTGAGCACACATAGGCTAGATCTTCTCCCCAACGTAAAAGAGCTTTAATTTACTCGGTGGCTATTGACGCTGTTGTCAACTGTCACCGCATCACTCGGTGGCAATTGACACTACCATAATTCAATTACGCAGTGGCTACATCGTGAACGTGGTTGGTCGGCTACATTCACGGCGCCGTGAATGCAGTTTGCAGGCGCTTGAGGTTATGTTCACAGCACCACAACTTTGTTTAGATGGAGCGTCCACTGCCGGTTTAAGTCAGCCGGTTTTAGTCAGTGACAACAGTGACATGTATATTTAATATTTTGGCCTGCTTTCCTATTCCAATGAAAATGGTGCTATAGCTTTGAAATGTGTTGATATGCTGTGCTTAATATAATGTCTCAGCTATGGGAGGAGAAATAGCAGTCGGGCGATCAGAAGAAATCTTACAAACATTTTTAGCTCTTGATTTTCATTTTCGAGCATCACTCGTGTAGTCATTTCACCAGGCAACTTCGATTCCCCGTGACTTATTTCTATCATCCATTTTGGGGCCCTGTAATGAGCATAATATCGTTCAATGTTTACTCTCTGCCCTGACTGATTCTGAGGCTGTGACCGTGGGTAATTTTGCAGTAAACGGAAATGCCGCAACGCCTTATGCTCTGTCATCACTTGTTATGCTGGAAAGAACCAGTCACAGAACGTGAAATGATAGGGGTTGAGAAACGTGCATTGTTCCTGTTGATCCGTTCAGAGTGTTTTGTTGTGCGATGCAAGACGCCGATAAGAATAGCGATGGGTGAGACGAATTCATTTAAGTTTTTTTTATGTCGTCATCAAATCTTTACATCTTATGTTAGAAAAGGCTGTATGTCCAAAAAATGTTTCTCCTAATTAATTAAATTTAAATAAAATAATGATTAACATCGCACTGCTTTCCAATGGTCAAGTAGTGGTAGATCTAGATGCGACCACGGGTGCTTGGCTAGGTCTCAACGAGAGGGGAAAATTTGAAGTAAATTGATGATATGTTCTAAAATGTGTTATCGTGGTTATGCTCGAAAGATATATTTGGTATTTTGCCTAGATTCATAGTAAAATGTGAATTAAGTGGCATTTTTTCACCATCAGCATGTTGAGTCAAACTGAACCTCCTGAATCTTTGTTTGCCAACATTTTTTTTAATGGATTAAAATGAAACATGAAAATGGAAAGTTTTTCATTTCTTTCAGACATAACTATGATGACACAAATGTGAACACAAAGACATTCAGAATTTCTTTTTTCTGTTATTTGTATATGCTCTTCATGCATGTTTGAAAAGTAAAGCAATGAGAAAACATGTAGAATAATTTTATGTTCCATAAATTACTTTTCAGGGTGTTTTTCATTTTGTGTCATCATGGTTATGCTCGAAAGATATTTGATAGTTTGCAGAGATTCACTGTAAAATATGAATAAAGTGGCATTTTTTCATCTTTAACATGCATTGTGAGTCAAATTGAATCTTCTGAATCTTTGTTTGCCCAAATTTTCATAAAAGAGATTGAGATATGAAAACAGAAAGGTTTTCATTTCTATCAGCCAGACATAACTATGAGGACACAAATGCAAACACTATGGCATTCTGAATTTCTTTTTTTCTGAGGTCCTCACCTTTTTATATGCTCTTCATGCTTATGCTTGAAAATTAAAAATATAATTTTGTATATGTTCAAATTCTTTAAAAATGTGTCATCGTAGAGTTATGTCCAAGAGAATTGACTTGATGTTATGTAACACTGCTTAGCATGCCCTCTGTAGGTCTGTAAATACGTGTTTTTGTAGGAGGAGATATACATGAATAGAAAAATTAAAGTAAAAACGAAATATGTATAACTTTATCATCAACCCTGTGTGCTACATTTTAGGTACCCACCTTTTGGCAAAAACTCATATATATATTAACCCTATACTCCCGCGTGGCCATGGGTGGGCAGTGCGCTTGTCTCCACCTGGCTTGCTGCGAGCTGCCATTTTTAAAAACAGTCTGGAGTCAACGCACTAACTTTAGACACGCATTCACATTGTGCCCAAATTTAAGCTTTCAGTAGGAAATTTCGCTAAGATTTTACTTTTAAGGATAGTCTACTTATAGTAGTATAGTATTAGAGAGAAGGGGGGAAAATGAGCTGAGAAAACAATCTAATTCTTTGACGGACTGCAACTCATCAGCACTCGCCATAGCAAATTAAAATTTGTGATCAAGATCTAGCTTTTCTAATGTAAATCTTTCAATGCACTAAAATCAACCTGATCGCCTTGTTTTTCTTGGTTTATATATATTACTTTCACATTCATCGCTGCTTATGCCCTAAACAAAACCAAAAACATGGTTCATAATGTATTTTAACTAACACAAAAATAGCAGCAGTTGCACTGCTGTTTTTGGTGGTTGCTTTGTCTTCTCGTCACCTTACTTATTTTGTCGCAATTTGTCTTAATTTCAACAACTTTGATTTATTTATTTTTATGCTAATATTATAGGCAATTTATTTTTCATAACATAGGGGATATTTTATTTCTCTTTGTAAACCAGGAAATGTGGGTAAGAGCTTGATTTTATAAGAATACTCTTTATGGTTTTTTTTACCTTGGCAGCCTGTGGCAAGCGCACTGGCCCTACGTATTTTTATGTAGGCCAAGTGAAATAAGTTAAATTAGTCTACATGACATATGATATGCATCATGTTTGTATGGCCACTAAAACCATTGCATAGAGATTTTTTTCAAGAAAAGCTCAAACCAAAAAGTGCAAATAGATTACAGGGAAATACAGAGGCCCCCTCAGGGCTCTTGTAGTCGAGAGGTTACAGAGTTCGCCTCTCATTCAATAGGTCCCGGTTTGAATCCGGACAACGATGGGAAAATGTTCTTCTCTAAAATGTTCTCCTTTCACCTCCTTTTCTGTTCTCTAATAATGTTCTGTCATCTACTTTCGTCTCCACTTTCTGCCCCTACCCCCTCTCCTCCTTTGCCCCTTACTATAGGCTCCTGACTCTTTCTGCAGCCTTTCTACTGCTACTCCTTGGCTCCTTCTTACTGCTGTCTTTCTGCCACACCCCTTATCTTATGGTAGGTAAGATCTAACACCTAGCCTTCTCGGATGAGTGCGAAAAATCTCGGAGGGACCACGTGCAAGTACATATTAACAAAAACCATAGAATATTTCAAAATTCAGTAATGTGTGATGGATAAGTCCAAATTTGTGTTTAAAAAGCGAATAAAACTGAACAAGTAAAGTGTTATATGCATAGAGGGTCTTTTCACAAAACATGAGCCTTAAACAGGTTGCTAGATTCAGGTTGGGGGGATAAATGGGTTTCCCCATCATGTCCTCTTTGGAACTTGGAGAGATAGTCATTTTCTGCTCTCTAGTCCACTATGTAAATAATCATGATGACTGATGTGAGCTAGACTGAAAAACATTTCTTTCTTATAAGAATTATTCAAACAAACTTGGTTATTTGTCACTTAGAGAATCTAGATCTTGCTTTTGATTCTCGATCTAGAATCTGAATTTATATATAGTATCTTGTATTATTCTTTGTACTCATGCTGTCAACAAGGGCTGTGTGAAAAGTAAGGTAAAAAGAGTCGTTGAATAAACAATTAAAAAGATCAGACTTAAACTCATAGATAATGCAGTTCACCATGAATCGTGAAAATGGTATCATTTTTTTCTAGCAGCCCTTCAGAGAAAATGTTTATCATTGAGAAAACTGATCAAGAGAGTACAGTAACAAACAATTCTGCGATGAGATCATTCATCATCTTCTGTAAAAATCTGTCATGCTGAATGCTACATAAGGGGCCACAAGGGTATAGAAGCCTGATGGAGCAAGGTCAGCACTGTATGGAGGATGCAGGCCCGGTCATTAATCAGATACGCAATGTGGAAATAGCTTTCAGTCACCTGTACTCACGCCAAACCTTTGAACCATTGGCTTCTGACTTTGGAATTTTGCAGGCGCACTGCACATAACTTGTCTTCATTGGTCCTATATGTAATATTTAACAAACTGCACCCGTAATATGTGGGATTCTATCCTTTTTTATTGATAAAAGTTGTATGGCTCCACGCATTTTTACCTTTGACCATTCCTCTCTATGGGGGTCACCATGTTTGATGTGACATCATAGATGCATGCGCTCAGTGATATCGGTTCTTATGCAACAACAAATTATAAATAGCATAAAAATTGTTTTTGAATTACATTTACGGATCATATTAAGATTTATTTGTTTAGTTAAAGCTTTGATCATTTTCACTTTACTTTTCAAAACCCTGGTGTGTATAACATTTCATGTCCTTTTTCGTCCTCATCCTCAGGGTGGGGTGATGGCAGAGAATATGGACGCTTGTGAAACCGTTCAAACATGGAGTGCTTCTTTCTATCATAGCGCCTCACGGAAGTGGTTGTATGGGGTGCTGACCCTGACCCCAAGTGCTGTTTACTTTCAGTCTGACAAAACGGAAGGTGCAGCAGATTATCAAATCAGAGTGGAGTTTTTATCTATAAAGACCATAAGAAAAGCTATGTCTTCCTTCCTTTTTGCTTCAATTACTCTGCTAATTGAAGAAAATCAGACACTTTGGTTTTCATCTCTTGCCAATAGAAATGTAACTTATTTGATATTGCAACATTTTTATCATGCATTTCTATGTAGTTCACATGGGAAATCTCAAGAAGATACTCAGGATTTGCCAGTTAGCCAACCTCAGAATAAAACAAAATTGGGTACAGACCTCCTCCGCAGTGTTTATGATTCACAGAAAACCTTAGAGACAGCTGCTGTCTCGTTAGTCAGCCAAGGCCAGCAACTCAGCTCTGTTGCATGTGTGGTAGAAGACATTCACGAAGATCTGTCTGTGGCCGAAAGAATAGCATCTGGCCTCACATCCTGGCTAGGCAGATGGAAAATGCCGAAAGCTCAGAAGGCAGAGGAGCTTATTTTCGTCAAACAAAATGATATTGCTGATGTAACAGATGTTGATGTTCTGTGCTCTCAAGTGATGAGGGACAAAATTACTCCGCGAAAAGAATGTGTTCTAAGAGTTGGCAAGGAAGGAGTTACCATTCTTGATCTGAAACAAAAGGTGAAGCCCCAGTTCTTGTCATGTTTAATTCTAGCATTGTTTGATAAATGAAGAAATGTGTTATAATAATATAAACTCTGTGTGTATTAGATGGAAATACGTCTCCAGAAGAACTTTTTTGTTTCTCAATTATTCCAACTTAATTTAACTTAAATACAGATTGCAGTCTGTTTTTCCTTATTTATCCCTATCT
>NW_004799330.1:21418-28950 GCF_000002075.1 Aplysia californica | reverse complement strand
ATATATAGTCAAACCTGTGCAAAACGAAGAAAGCAAACCATTCACTTCTAAGGTCCAAACTGGGGCTGATCCCAGACTTTAGACTGCCCTTCAAAACGGTTTTTGTTTTCTTTTTAATAAGGGGTGGGTGGTATAAGAAGTGTTTTGATGGGCTTTTGTTTGTTTTTGGGTGCGATTTTTGTAAATTTTATTTATTTATTTATTTTTATTTTTTTTTTTTTTTTTGGGGGGGGCGGTTGGTTAGCTTTCTTTTTGTTGCTGATTTTGTACAACGGTAAAAGAAACAAAATATTATGTAAGTAAGACGATGAAAACCGAGTGCCATGATAAAATAAACACACGAGTCGCCACCACTCCGAACGTCAACGTCCATTGTTACTTTGTTACAGAGTTGGTAAATAAAACAGTGACCAGTCACCTCAGACACAGTTTGTGCATGAGTTGTGGGCGGGGTTTATAGATCATGACAGATCACGCTTCCCTCACCAGCAGTTGAACGTTTATTGTTAGTCGGCCTACCCATTGGTCAACTTGGGTAAACATTCATTGGAAGGAGTGACAATAACGAAAGGTGAAGGAATATGACAGCCCAACCACAGCATGGGGGGTCAATTCCAAATTTTTGACAATGCACCGGGCAATGAGTGACCAGGCCTGGCTACCTGAGGCAGGTATTAATTTGATCATCGGTTGATGAAATAAGGTGGGCGCAGCCGTGTTGGACAAGTGACCGTTTTACACAATTAAATTGTATAACCTCAGGCCAAGGTGCCCTATATCCCACAGTATTAAATCCACCCCTCCTCTCGCTCCAATCACAAAAGATGGTAAATTGTGAGCCTAAGACAAACAAAGACCATTTCAAAAAGAGTAATAAAATCAGAATTTAAAAAAGATACAGCCACTGGACAGGTGCGTTTTTAAAAAAAGATCTTTGTCCTTAATAATGAATAGAATATTATATTTTATGCTATAGTTTCTGGACACTTTCAACACTGTGAAGGTATGTGTAAATTAAGAGGCGGGAACTCTGATCTTCATAAGAATGAAGTGTTTCAGATAGGAAACAGCGACGAACGCACCAGAACCTATAGATAACAAAAAACACGACATTCCAAATTAAAATGATGTACGAGAAAACTAATAAGGAAATCAGTAGATCGAAGCAGCATTTCGCTAAGCTACCACACGAATCACGCCAAGGGGCCGACATAGTGCCCTTGCAAAAGACACTTTACACGAATTTTCTTCTCTTCACCCACGTGAGCATGGGTGCCCAGCTATAGGCAGCTTAAGATATGTTGTTAGATTGTGTTTTAGGGCTTGAAATCCGCTGCTTGTACTGTATACTTTAAGAGGAGCCGAGAATATTTTTGAGTGTTCAAGGGTCTGCTGGGGTAATGATAGTTATAAAGTGCATAGAGCGTGATGTGGAGTGTGGACGTGCCCTAGACGATGATGATGATGATGATGATGATGATGATGATGATGATGATGATAATGATGATGATGGTATTTATCACGTGTGTCCCAGAAAGGATATCCTTTTATTATCAAAATGACCTGCTGCAAATTCATGAAATGTAAATGTTTTGGCTTTAAAAAGAATCAATTCAATGTGTGGTTTCATGATGTTTTCAAAACGTGTATGGTATCTAATTTAGATTTAGATTTAGATTTTTTTTAAATCTAGAGGCAGAAACTCCAACTGTCGTCCTTCCCCAGTATGACCTAGCAAATTTAATAAAAGTAGTAGATCTAGTAGAAATTCCTTACCCAATTTCAAAATGAACAGTTTCAGATTCTAATCATGATCTTCCATATTCAAAAATATAACATCTAACCGGATGATGCACTCAATAAATAGGTAGAAGAATAAACAGATAATAAAAATCGGAAACAAATAAAATAACAACTATAATATAATAAGAGACCACCCACTGTCTCAAGATCACAATCGAAGAAATCGCCTGAAAACTCAGAAATGAACGCAAGTGTCTATGATGAATAAAACACAGAATAGCAAGACGTCTACACACGCTGATAATCAAATCGAGAATGACAAAGAAAATCCAAAAACTACTTGCTCGAGCCTCTCTTTGAAGGTACGCTACTTTGCTGCACGTTCCAAAACACAAAGAAAACTGAAATTTTACTTCCTATCGTCAGCTGATTACACGCCAATAAATGGCCACGGACATTCCCACGCCCCCGAGGCGCACCTCTCGCTCGCCTCTCACCCACTGACCAAGAGGCCGAGGCAGACATGTTTTTTTTAAACCAAAATACCTGTTCTCATAATGTTGTCAACAGACTATGCCTAAAACTGCTGACAACTGGAAGGGAATTTTTGCGAGAAACGAAGAAGGACCACTGGCAACAAAAATAGTTAGCCCATTAAGCTGATCGATAGCTGGTGGCTATTTGTCCCTTTAATAGGAAGAATGCGCTTTTTGACCACGTGGTACATTCGTTAGAATTGGGAGTTTAAAATATATTTAAAAGGCCCCTCGTTTCCCTTTCCATGCAAAAAAAACAAAAAACAAGCAAAACCAAAATCTGGCTGTCCCCGGCTGCGTCTAAATTAAATGAATATACAATGTAATTGAGACTGTGCACTGAAACGTTAGCTTTGGTCAAGATGCACTCTGATCCCCATTGTTGAGGAAACCACTGCCCTCTTCCCCATTGGTGTTTGAATTGCAATCACAAAGGAGGCTCTCAGCTGACAGAAACTGCCGGGAATTGACAAAACGTGGGCGGGATTAATAAAACCTGGACCTCCATTGATGCTGAAACATGTGCGATGGGTCGTGACAGGTGTGTTCACAAAAGACCCCAGCCAGTCCGGCTGATTGTTACGCCAGGTAGCCATTACACAACCGGGTGGCGTTTTGCTCCTTGTGTTGTACAATTTTTAGCTGACTAGCAGGTTTTGGTTAAGGCTATAGTGGCGTGGTTTTTGTACAATATGAAAGTCTTTCTTTAAAAAAAACAACAACAAAAAAACCATGTATATTAATTTACACATTGTAATCTAACTACAAGCATCCTCCAATCCAGCCCTTCCTAAAGTATGACAAATCTTGTCCGCTGTTGGAATACACAAGATCAACATTGCGTCTACCTGAGCACGTGGGTAGAGTTTGTTCAATTGAAGTTCAAGACGTCACATAGAATAGCATTTGCAGTTTTCAGAATATTAAAGTTAATAAGAGCAGCACTTCGCTAATTTGATAAAAATAGTGGGGGAAATTTTTCGATAATTTCAGAATGAAGCGTTTCAGATTTGAATCATGGTCATCCTCAGCATAATTCGGAAAAGTGACATCTAACACGACGATGCAGCCGATAAATAGGTAAAATAATAAACAAATATTATAAACTGGAAACATAATATAACAATGAAATATCAAGTGACCACCTACTGTCTCAAGATCACAATCGTAGAAATCGCTTGAAAACTCAGAATAGAACGCAAATCTCTATAATGAATGAAACACAGAATAGCAAGACGTCTACACTCGCTGATAGTCAAATCGAGAATGACAAAGAAAATCCGGAAACTACTGGCTCGAGCCTCTCTTTGAAGGTACGCCACTTCACTGCATGTGTCAAAACACAAAGAAAACTAAAATTTTACTTCCTGTCGTCAGCTGATTACGCGCCAATAGTTGGTCACGGACATCGCAACGCCCCCGAGGCGTACGTCTCGCTCGCCTCTCACCCACTGCGGAGGCCGAGGCAGACATGTGGTTGTTGGTTGTTGTTTTTTTTTTGGGGGGGGGTTCTTTTTTGACAAAGGGCAACAAGTGTTGTTATGCAATTAAAAGTTGGGACCACACCAGACCAAAACTCTGCAGGGTTTTTTTTTCTGAGTTATCGTTGGCAGTGACAGATTTTAATAAAACATAGACCTTCACAAATGCTGAACCATGTGAGACGGGACGTGACAGGTGTGTTCACAAAAGGCCACAGCCGGTCCGGCTGATTGTTACGCCAGGTAGCCATTACACAACCGGGTCGCGTTTTGCTCCTTGTGTTGTACTATTTTTAGCTGACTAGTTGGTTTTGGTTAAGGCTATAGTGGTGTGGTTATTGTACACTTTGAAAGTCTTTCTTTAAAAGGAAAACCCCAGGTATATTAATTTACACATTGTAATCGAACTACAAGAACCCTCCACTATAGCCCTTCCTAAAATATGACAAATCTTGTGCGCTGTTGGAATACACAAAATCAACATTGCGTCTATCAGAGCACGTGTGTAGAGTGTCATCAATTTAATTTCATGACGTCACCAAGCAAAGCACTGGCAGCTTTCAGAATAGTAAAGTTGATAAGAGCAGCATTTCGCTAATTTTATAAAGTAGTGGTGGAAATTTATCACCAAATTCAGAATGAAACGTTTCATGTTTGAATCATGTTCATCCACAGCATAATTAAGAAAAGTGACATCTACCACGACGATGCAGACGATAAATAAGTAAAGGAATAAACATAATAAAAACTGGAAACATAATATAACAATGAAATAACAAGTGACCACCTACTGTCTCAAAATCACAATCGTAGAAATCGCCTGAAAACTCAGAATAGAACGCAAATCTCTATAATGAATAAAACACAGAATAGCAAGACGTCTACACTCGCTGATAGTCAAATCGAGAATGACAAAGAAAATCCGGAAACTACTGGCTCGAGCCTCTCTTTGAAGGTACGCCACTTCACTGCATGTGTCAAAACACAAAGAAAACTAAAAATTTACTTCCTGTCGTCAGCTGACTTTGGCTGCCATTTTATCGCTAATTTTACTTCTGAAACCAGGCAACCCCAATTCTTTCAACCGCAAATATCTCGACTTCTATTCAAGATAAATGCACCTAAAGGAAACAAATAACAGGCTTTAAGAAGATACTACAATCTCCATACAGACGAGCGCCTGATTCCACCATGTCGTGACACATTTGTCAGTTTTCAGAATAAGTTGATAAGAGCAGCATTTCACTAAGTTTCCACACGATATTTATAACGATTACATTTACATTCATGTTGATAACCCAAATTTTAAAATAATAAACCACTGCTTAATAATTTATATATATTTTTAAAAAATTAAATAATGAAGTTAAGTTGAGATCAAGAAGGTAATAAATCAATCATAATATGCTCGGAAAGAAAAAGAATTCAAAATAGAAATAATCTGCTGCAGATTCATGTGATTTCAAATGGTCAGATGCTGGTGGGTGGGGGAGACACTCTCATCAGGGGAGTGTGAATGTCCATGACCAACTATCGACACGTAATCAGTTGACAACAGGTAGGAAAATTTTAGTTTCCTGTCTGCACCAAACTGTGACCTGCTGCAAATTCATGAAATGAAAATGTTTTGACTTTAAAAAGAATCAATTCAATGTGTGGTTTCATGATAAACGTGTAAGGTATTTAATTTTTAAAATCTAGAAGCAGATACTCCTACCGTCGTCCTTCCCTAGTATGACCCAGCAAATTTGATAAAGTAGTAGATCTAGTGGAAATTCCTTCCCCAATTTCAAAAAGAACAGTTTCAGATTTGAATCATGGTCATCCACAACCAAAAAGGAAACATCAAAACGGATGAAGCGTCCAAAAAATAGGTAGAAGAATAAACAAATGATAAAAATTGGAAACAAATAAAATAACAACTATAACTTAATAAGAGACCACCCACCGTCTCAAGATCACAATCGAAGAAATCGCCTGAAAACTCAGAAATGAACACAAGTGTCTGTGGTGAATAAAAACAGAATAGCAAGACGTCTACACTCACTGATAATCAAATCGAGAATGACAATGAAAATCCGAAAACTACTGTCTCGAGCCTCTCTTTGAAGGTACGCTACTTCGCAGTACGTTTCGAAACACAAAAAAACCCTAAAATTTAAGTTCTTGTCGTCAGCTGATTACGCGTCAATAGTTGGTCACGGACATTGCCATGCCCCGAAGCGTACGTCTCGCTCGCCATTCACACACTGGCCAGGAGGCCGAGGCAGACATGTTTTTTTATTTTCTTTTACAAAGCACAGCAAGCGTTGTTATATAATTATAAGTTGGGTCACCATCAAACGAAACCTTTGCAGCTTCTTTGCAGACTCAACTGCACTCGATGGCAGTGGCAGCCATTGATCGAATTAATAACGAGAAAGAAACAAAAAATTCGACTGGGTTGAGCCTCTCTTTGGAGGTACGCTACTTTGGTGAGTAGTTCGAAACCCAAAGGATGACCAAAATACTTGTTGTCATAATGTTGTCAACAGACTACGCCTGAAACTGCTGACAACTAGAAGGGATTTTTTGCGAGAGACGAAGAAGGACCACTGACAACAAAAGCAATTAGCCTATTAAGCCGATCGATAGTTGGTGGATATTTGGCCCTTTAATGGGAAGAACACGTTATTTAACCACGTGGTACATTCGTTCGAATTGAGAGGTTAAAAATTATATATAAAGTCTTCTAGTTTCCCTTTCCGTTTTGAAAAAGAAACAAACAAGCAAAACCAAAATCTGGTTGTCCCCGGCTGCGTCTAAATTAAATGAATTCAATTGAGAGTGTGCACTTAAGCATTAGCTTTGGTTAAGAGGCGCTCTGATCCCCAGTATTGAGGAAACCCCTTGCCCTCTTCCCCATTGGTAATTCAATTGCAATCACAAAGGAGGCTCTCAGCTAACAGAAACTGGGCGGGAATTGACAAAACGAGGGCGGGAATTTAAAAAACATGGACCTTCACTGATGTTGAAACCTGTGCAACTGGTCGTAACAGGTGTGTTCACAAAAGGCCCCAGACAGTCAGGGTTGGTGATTTTTTTGATTTTTTAAATAAAAATTTAAAAAATCGATTAAAAAAAATTTTAATCAGATTTTTAAAATTTAAATCGGATTTTAAAAAAAATAATTTTTTAATGTCGACACAGTTTGGGATTTTTGGTGGCTAAAAGTATGTTCTTTTAGTGCAGAATGCATTGTCTTTATTTCAACTAATGATTAATGTAAGCAACTGCGAAAGAAAGCCTTAATCTGCTATTATCAATGAGTTATGGCTACAGACAAAAAATGAAGAAAATGACAGTCTAAAAGGAAAGGGGGGGGGGGGGAGGGGGTAATTATGCATAGATAGAAAGGAATTCTAAATGTTTAAAGACGTAAAAACAATACATTTTTTAAAAGTGATTTAAATCACTGAGCTTTATTTTTAAAATCAAGTTGATATAAATAAAAAAAATCAACGGATTTAAATCGACCTGATTTAAATCAACCCAACCCTGGTTTTCAATTATGAAAGGAAAGAACATTGAATACCGTATTATTTTACAGTGACAGGGGGGGAAAGCAGACTTTTAAGCATGATTATATTAGTCTACTAAACAGTATATCTGTTAAATAAAACAAAGGAAATGAATTCTGAATGTTTAAATATGTAAAAACAGAATACATTTAAAAAAAAGTGATTTAAATAACAAAATCAAGTTGATTAAAATAAAAAAAATCAACTGATTT
>NW_004799330.1:10000-21318 GCF_000002075.1 Aplysia californica | reverse complement strand
AAGAGAGAGAGAGAGAGAGAGAGAGAGAGAGAGAGAGAGAGAGAGAGAGAGAGAGAGAGAGAGAGAGAGAGAGAAAGCGAGAGTGCGAATGAAAGAGAGAGAGAGAAATGTGTATGTGTTTGTGTTTGTGTGTATGTGTGTGTGTGAGTGTGTGTGTTTGTGTGAGCGCGAGAGACAGAGAGAGACAAAGAGAGAGAAACAGAAAGAAAGAAAGAAAGAGAGAGAGAGAGAGAGAGAGAGAGAGAGAGAGAGAGAGAGAGAGAGAGATATCAGACAAACACACATTAAAACATTTCCTGTTCAGATTTCTAAAACAGAATCTGACACAACTCACCTTCCCACCAGCCATGGTCGTCAATGCGCCACCAGCCAAGGAACTTCCTGACCCCACTCCATCTTTCAGGTCATGACCCCCAACAAACGCACTCCTCTCAGAGTCGTCCGTCGTCTGGACGTTGACCAGTTTCTGGACATGAGTCGTGGACTCCTCACACAAGTCTTGATTCATGATGACTTCTCAACAGTGATGTCTGGAGAAAGAATCCCAAACAGGACGGTGTCGTTATAAGAAAGTTTGACGGCATAATTACAACACAATAAGGTCATAGAAGTGCCGAAGATGAAAGGTTTTACAAGAGAATAACAAACACAAAAAGGAGAGATGAGAACGATTGATGTTTGAGAGGAAAGAAGGAGCAAACAACACCTGAGCACCCGCCATTATTAGAAACAAAAGTCACTATTTCAGTCAGGTGCGTTAGAGGTCAGTGTTTGGAGGAGACAGGATGGGAGAGAGAGACACAGACAGACAGACAGACAGACAGACAGACAGACGACAGACAGATAGAGAAGAGAAGAGGGGGGGGGGGACTTAAACATTATGTGTATAGAAGTCTAGTGTAAACCTGACATCTGGTGATGAAACAAACAATCAAAACAGCACCCACCCCCGTCCAGTAGAATAACTAAAACGATGATGCTCCCAGTAGATCTGTTATATATAGTCAAACCTGTGCAAAACGAAGAAAGCAAACCATTCACTTCTAAGGTCCAAACTGGGGCTGATCCCAGACTTTAGACTGCCCTTCAAAACGGTTTTTGTTTTCTTTTTAATAAGGGGTGGGTGGTATAAGAAGTGTTTTGATGGGCTTTTGTTTATTTTTGGGAGCGATTTTTGTAAATTTTATTTATTTATTTATTTATTTATTTATTTATTTATTTATTTATTTATTTATTTATTTATTTATTTTATTTATTTTTTTATTTTTTTATTTTTTTTTTTATTTTTTTTTTGGGGGGGTTGGTTAGCTTTCTTTTTGTTGCTGAATTTGTACAACGGTAAAAGAAAAAAAATATTATGTAAGTAAGACGATGAAAACCGAGTGCCATGATAAAATAAACACACGAGTCGCCACCACTACGAACGTCAACGTCCATTGTTACTTTGTTACAGAGTTGGTAAATAAAACAGTGACCAGTCACCTCACACACAGTTTGTGCATGAGTTGTGGGCGGGGTTTATAGATCATGACGGATCACGCTCCCCTCACCAGCAGTTGAACGTTTATTGTTAGTCGGCCTACCCATTGGTCAACTTGGGTAAATATTCATTGGAAGGAGTGACAATAACGAAAGGTGAAGGAATATGACAGCCCAACCACAGCATGGGGGGTCAATTCCAAATTTTTGACAATGCACCGGGCAATGAGTGACCAGGCCTGGCTACCTGAGGCAGGTATTAATTTGATCATCGGTTGATGAAATAAGGTGGGCGCAGCCGTGTTGGACAAGTGACCGTTTTACACAATTAAATTGTATAACCTCAGGCCAAGGTGCCCTATATCCCACAGTATTAAATCCACCCCTCCTCTCGCTCCAATCACAAAAGATGGTAAATTGTGAGCCTAAGACAAACAAAGACCATTTCAAAAAGAGTAATAAAATCAGAATTTAAAAAAGATACAGCCACTGGACAGGTGCGTTTTTAAAAAAAGATCTTTGTCCTTAATAATGAATAGAATATTATATTTTATGCTATAGTTTCTGGACACTTTCAACACTGTGAAGGTATGTGTAAATTAAGAGGCGGGAACTCTGATCTTCATAAGAATGAAGTGTTTCAGATAGGAAACAGCGACGAACGCACCAGAACCTATAGATAACAAAAAACACGACATTCCAAATTAAAATGATGTACGAGAAAACTAATAAGGAAATCAGTAGATCGAAGCAGCATTTCGCTAAGCTACCACACGAATCACGCCAAGGGGCCGACATAGTGCCCTTGCAAAAGACACTTTACACGAATTTTCTTCTCTTCACCCACGTGGGCATGGGTGCCCAGCTATAGGCAGCTTAAGAGAAATCCGCTGCTTGTACTGTATACTTTAAGAGGAGCCGAGAATAACTGTATACTTTAAGAGGAGCCGAGAATATTTTTGAGTGTTCAAGGGTCTGCTGGGGTAATGATAGTTATAAAGTGCATAGAGCGTGATGTGGAGTGTGGACGTGCCCTAGACGATGATGATGATGATAATGATGATGGTATTTATCACGTGTGTCCCAGAAAGGATATCCTTTTATTATCAAAATGACCTGCTGCAAATTCATGAAATGAAAATGTTTTGACTTTAAAAAGAATCAATTCAATGTGTGGTTTCATGATGTTTTCAAAACGTGTAGGGTATCTAATTTTTTAAAATCTAGAGGCAGAAACTCCAACTGTCGTCCTTCCCCAGTGTGACCTAGCAAATTTAATAAAGTAGTAGATCTAGTGGAAATTCCCACCCCAATTTCAAAATGAACAGTTTCAGATTCGAATCATGGTCTTCCATATTCAAAAATATAACATCTAACCGGATGATGCACTCAATAAATAGGTAGAAGAATAAACAGATAATAAAAATTGGAAACAAATAAAATAACAACTATAATATAATAAGAGACCACCTACTGTCTCAAGATCACAATCGAAGAAATCGCCTGAAAACTCAGAAATGAACGCAAGTGTCTATGATGAATAAAACACAGAATAGCAAGACGTCTACACACGCTGATAATCAAATCGAGAATGACAATGAAAATCCAAAAATACTTGCTCGAGCCTCTCTTTGAAGGTACGCTACTTTGCTGCACGTTCCAAAACACAAAGAAAACTAAAATTTTACTTCCTATCGTCAGCTGATTACACGCCAATAAATGGTCACGGACATTCCCACGCCCCCGAGGCGCACCTCTCGCTCGCCTCTCACCCACTGACCAAGAGGCCGAGGCAGACATGTTTTTTACCAAAATACCTGTTCTCATAATGTTTTCAACAGACTATGCCTAAAACTGCTGACAACTGGAAGGGAATTTTTGCGAGAAACGAAGAAGGACCACTGGCAACAAAAATAGTTAGCCCATTAAGCTGATCGATAGCTGGTGGCTATTTGCCCCTTTAATAGGAAGAATGCGCTTTTTGACCACGTGGTACATTCGTTAGAATTGGGAGTTTAAAATATATTTAAAAGGCCCCTCGTTTCCCTTTCCATGCAAAAAAAACAAAAAACAAGCAAAACCAAAATCTGGCTGTCCCCGGCTGCGTCTAAATTAAATGAATATACAATGTAATTGAGACTGTGCACTGAAACGTTAGCTTTGGTCAAGATGCACTCTGATCCCCATTGTTGAGGAAACCACTGCCCTCTTCCCCATTGGTGTTTGAATTGCAATCACAAAGGATGCTCTCAGCTGACAGAAACTGCCGGGAATTGACAAAACGTGGGCGGGATTAATAAAACCTGGACCTCCATTGATGCTGAAACATGTGCGATGGGTCGTGACAGGTGTGTTCACAAAAGACCCCAGCCAGTCCGGCTGATTGTTACGCCAGGTAGCCATTACACAACCGGGCGGCGTTTTGCTCCTTGTGTTGTACAATTTTTAGCTGACTAGCAGGTTTTGGTTAAGGCTATAGCGGTGTGGTTATTGTACAATATGAAAGTCTTTCTTTAAAAAAAAAAAAAATCCCATATATATTAATTTACACATTGTAATCTAACTACAAGCATCCTCCAATCCAGCCCTTCCTAAAGTATGACAAATCTTGTCTGCTGTTGGCATACACAAGATCAACATTGCGTCTACCGGAGCACGTGGGTAGAGTTTGTTCAATTGAAGTTCAAGACGTCACATAGAATAGCATTTGCAGTTTTCAGAATATTAAAGTTAATAAGAGCAGCACTTCGCTAATTTGATAAAATAGTGGGGGAAATTTTTCGATAATTTCAGAATGAAGCGTTTCAGATTTGAATCATGGTCATCCTCAGCATAATTCGGAAAAGTGACATCTAACACGACAATGCAGCCGATAAATAGGTAAAATAATAAACAAATATTATAAACTGGAAACATAATATAACAATGAAATAACAAGTGACCACCTACTGTCTCAAGATCACAATCGTAGAAATCGCTTGAAAACTCAGAATAGAACGCAAATCTCTATAATGAATGAAACACAGAATAGCAAGACGTCTACACTCGCTGATAGTCAAATCGAGAATGACAAAGAAAATCCGGAAACTACTGGCTCGAGCCTCTCTTTGAAGGTACGCCACTTCACTGCATGTGTCAAAACACAAAGAAAACTAAAATTTTACTTCCTGTCGTCAGCTGATTACGCGCCAATAGTTGGTCACGGACATCGCAACGCCCCCGAGGCGTATGTCTCGCTCGGCTCTCACCCACTGACCGGGAGGCCGAGGCAGACATGTGGTTGTTGTATTTTATTTTTTTTTTTTTTTTTGGGGGGGGGGGGGGGGTTCTTTTTTGACAAAGGGCAACAAGTGTTGTTATGCAATTAAAAGTTGGGACCACACCAGACCAAAACTCTGCAGGGTTTTTTTTTCTGAGTTATCGTTGGCAGTGACAGGATTAATAAAACATAGACCTTCACAAATGCTGAAATATGTGTGACGGGACGTGACAGGTGTGTTCACAAAAGGCCACAGCCGGTCCGGCTGATTGTTACGCCAGGTAGCCATTACACAACCGGGTCGCGTTTTGCTCCTTGTGTTGTACAATTTTTAGCTGACTAGCAGGTTTTGGTTAAGGCTATAGTGGTGTGGTTATTGTACACTTTGAAAGTCTTTCTTTAAAAGGAAAACCCCAGGTATATTAATTTACACATTGTAATCGAACTACAAGAACCCTCCACTATAGCCCTTCCTAAAATATGACAAATTTTGTGCGCTTTTGGAATACACAAAATCAACATTGCGTCTATCAGAGCACGTGTGTAGAGTGTTATCAATTTAAGTTCATGACGTCACCAAGCAAAGCACTGGCAGCTTTCAGAATAGTAAAGTTGATAAGAGCAGCATTTCGCTAATTTTATAAAGTAGTGGTGGAAATTTATCACCAAATTCAGAATGAAACGTTTCATGTTTGAATCATGTTCATCCACAGCATAATTCAGAAAAATGATATCTACCGCGACGATGGAGACGATAAATAAGTAAAGGAATAAACAAAATAAAAACTGGAAACATAATATAACAATGAAATAACAAGTGACCACCTACTGTCTCAAGATCACAATCGTAGAAATCGCTTGAAAACTCAGAATAGAACGCAAATCTCTATAATGAATAAAACACAGAATAGCAAGACGTCTACACTCGCTGATAGTCAAATCGAGAATGACAAAGAAAATCCGGAAACTACTGGCTCGAGCCTCTCTTTGAAGGTACGCCACTTCACTGCATGTGTCAAAACACAAAGAAAACGAAAAATTTACTTCCTGTCGTCAGCTGACTTTGGCGCCATTTCATCGCTAATTTTACTTCTGAAAGCAAGCAACCCCAATTCTTTCAACCGCAAATATCTCGACTTCTATTCAAGATAAATGCACCTAAAGGAAACAAATAACAGGCTTTAAGAAGATACTAAAATCTCCATACAGACGAGCGCCAGATTCCACCATGTCGTGACACATTTGTCAGTTTTCAGAATAAGTTGATAAGAGCAGCATTTCACTAAGTTTCCACACGATATTTATAACGATTACATTTACATTCATGTTGATAACCCAAATTTTAAAATAATAAACCACTGCTTAATAATTTATATATATATTTTTTTTTTAAATAATTAAATAATGAAGTTAAGTTGAGATTAAGAAGGTAATAAATCAATCATAATATGCTCGGAAAGAATAAGAATTCAAAATAGAAATAATCTGCTGCAGATTCATGTGATTTCAAATGGTCAGATGCTGGTGGGTGGGGGAGACACTCTCATCGGGGGAGTGTGAATGTCCATGACCAACTATCGACACGTAATCAGTTGACAACAGGTAGGAAAATTTTAGTTTCCTGTCTGCACCAAACTGTGCAGCGAAGTAGCGTACTTTCAAAGAGAGGCTCGAACCTAAGACAAACAAAGACCATCTCAAAAAGAGTAATAAAAATCAGAATTTAAAAAAGATACAGCCACTGGACAGGTGCGTTTTTTAAAAGATGTTTGTCCTTAATAATGAATATAATGTTATATTTTATGCTATAGTTTCTCGACACTTTCAACACAGTGGAGGTATGTGTAAATTAAGAGGCGGGAACTCTGATCTTCAGAAGAATGAAGTGTTTCAGATAGGAAACAGCGACGAACGCACCAGAACCTATAGATAACAAAAAATACGACATCCCAAAGTAAAATGATGTACGAGAAAACTAATAAGGAAATCAGTAGATCGAAGCAGCATTTCGCTAAGCTACCACACGAATCACGCCAAGGGGCCGACATAGTGCCCTTGCAAAAGACACTTTACACGAATTTTCTTCTCTTCACCCACGTGGGCATGGGTGTCCAGCTATAGGCAGGGAATATTTTTGAAATCCGCTGCTTGTACTGTA
Source organism: Aplysia californica (assembly GCF_000002075.1). Taxonomy (NCBI): domain Eukaryota; kingdom Metazoa; phylum Mollusca; class Gastropoda; order Aplysiida; family Aplysiidae; genus Aplysia; species Aplysia californica. The sequence continues at coordinate 14,422 of NW_004799330.1, read as the reverse complement.
TACTTTAAGAGGAGCCGAGAATATTTTTGAGTGTTCAAGGGTCTGCTGGGGTAATGATAGTTATAAAGTGCATAGAGCGTGATGTGGAAAATGACCTGCTGCAAATTCATGAAATGAAAATGTTTTGACTTTAAAAAGAAAGGATATCCTTTTATTATCAAAATGACCTGCTGCAAATTCATGAAATGAAAATGTTTTGACTTTAAAAAGAATCAATTCAATGTGTGGTTTCATGATATTTTCAAAACGTGTAAGGTATTTAATTTTTAAAATCTAGAAGCAGATACTCCTACCGTCGTCCTTCCCTAGTATGACCCAGCAAATTTGATAAAGTAGTAGATCTAGTGGAAATTCCTTCCCCAAATTCAAAAAGAACAGTTTCAGATTTGAATCATGGTCATCCACATCCAAAAAGGTAACATCAAAACGGATGAAGCGTCCAAAAAATAGGTAGAAGAATAAACAAATGATAAAAATTGGAAACAAATAAAATAACAACTATAACTTAATAAGAGACACCCACCGTCTCAAGATCACAATCGAAGAAATCGCCTGAAAACTCAGAAATGAACACAAGTGTCTGTGGTGAATAAAACACAGAATAGCAAGACGTCTACACTCACTGATAATCAAATCGAGAATGATAATGAAAATCCGAAAACTACTGTCTCGAGCCTCTCTTTGAAGGTACGCTACTTCGCAGTACGTTTCGAAACACAAAAAACTCATAAAAACTTCTTGTCGTCAGCTGATTACGCGTCAATAGTTGGTCACGGACATTGCCATGCCCCGAAGCGTACGTCTCGCTCGCCTCTCACCCACTGGCCAGGAGGCCGAGGCAGACATGTTTTTTTAAATTTTCTTTTACAAAGCACAGCAAGCGTTGTTATATAATTATAAGTTGGGTCACCATCAAACGAAACCTTTGCAGCTTCTTTGCAGACTCAACTGCACTCGATGGCAGTGGCAGCCATTGATCGAATTAATAACGAGAAAGAAACAAAAAATTCGACTGGGTTGAGCCTCTCTTTGGAGGTACGCTACTTTGGTGAGTAGTTCGAAACCCAAAGGATGACCAAAATACTTGTTGTCATAATGTTGTCAACAGACTACGCCTGAAACTGCTGACAACTAGAAGGGAATTTTTGCGAGAGACGAAGAAGGACCACTGACAACAAAAGCAATTAGCCTATTAAGCCGATCGATAGTTGGTGGATATTTGGCCCTTTAATGGGAAGAACACGTTATTTAACCACGTGGTACATTCGTTCGAATTGAGAGGTTAAAAATTATATATAAAGTCTTCTAGTTTCCCTTTCCGTTTTGAAAAAGAAACAAACAAGCAAAACCAAAATCTGGTTGTGCCCGGCTGCGTCTAAATTAAATGAATTCAATTGAGAGTGTGCACTTAAGCATTAGCTTTGGTTAAGAGGCGCTCTGATCCCCAGTATTGAGGAAACCCCTTGCTCTCTTCCCCATTTTAATTCAATTACAATCACAAAGGAGGCTCTCAGCTAACAGAAACTAGGCGGGAATTGACAAAACGAGGGCGGGAATTGATAAAACATGGACCTTCACTGATGCTGAAACCTGTGCAACTGGTCGTAACAGGTGTGTTCACAAAAGGCCCCAGACAGTCAGGGTTGGTGATTTTTTTGATTTTTTAAATAAAAATTTAAAAAATCGATTTTTAAAAATTTTAATCAGATTTTTTAAATTTAAATCGGATTTTTTTTATTTTAAAAAAAATGTCGACACAGTTTGGGATTTTTGGTGGCTAAAAGTATGTTCTTTTAGTGCAGAATGCATTGTCTTTATTTCAACTAATGATTAATATAAGCAACTGCGAAAGAAAGCCTTAATCTGCTATTATCAGTGAGTTATGGCTACAGACAAAAATGAAGAAAATGTCAGTCTAAAAGGAAAGGGGGGGGGGGGGGGGGGAGGGGGTAATTATGCATAGATAGAAAGGAATTCTAAATGTTTAAAGACGTAAAAACAATACATTTTTTAAAAGTGATTTAAATCACCGAGCTTTATTTTTAAAATCAAGTTGATATAAATATAAAAAATCAACGGATTTAAATCGACCTGATTTAAATCAACCCAACCCTGGTTTTCAATTATGAAAGGAAAGAAAATTGAATACCGTATTATTTTACATTGAGGGGGGGGGGAAGCAGACTTTTAAGCATGATTATATTAGTCTACTAAACCTTATATCTGTTAAATAAAACAAAGGAAATGAATTCTGAATGTTTAAATATGTAATAACAGAATATATTTTTTTTAAAGTGATTTAAATCACAAAATCAAGTTGATTAAAATAAAAAAATCAACAGATTTAAATCAAACAAGCTCTGATTTCAATTATGGGAAAAAAAGTAAGTTGAATACTGTATTATTTTACAATGAAAGGGGGGGGGGCAGACTTTTAAGCATAATTATATTAGTGTACTTAACCTTATATCTGTTTTATGAAACCTAGGAAAGGAATTCTGAATGTTGAAATATTTTAAAAAATGACTAAAAATACATTTTTTAAAAAGTGATTTAAATCACTGATTTTTATTTTAAAAATCAAGTTGATTTAAATAAAAAAAATCAACTGATTTAAATCAACCCAACCCTGCAGCCAGTCCGACTGATTGTTACGCCATGTAGTCCTTATACAACCGGGCGGCGTTTTGCTTCTTGTGTTGTACTATTTTTAGCTGACTAGCTGGTTTTCGTTAAGGCTACAATGGTGTGGTTATTGCACACTTTGAAAGCCATTCTTTAAAAAAATAACAACCCAAGTATATTTATTTACACATTGCAATCTAACTACAAGCACCCTCCACTCCAGCCCTTCCTAAAATAAGACGAATCTTGTCTGCTGTTGGCATACACAAGATCAACATTGCGTCTACCAGAGCACGTGGGTAGAGTTTGTCATATTAAAGTTCAAAACGTCACATAGCATATCATTTGCAGTTTTAAGAATATTAAAGCTGATAAGAGCAGCACTTCGCTAATTTGATAAAATAGTGGTGGACATTTTTCCCCAAATTCAGAATGAAGCGTTTAAGATTTGAATCATGGTCATCCACAGCATAGTTCAGAAAAATGACATCCAACATGACGATGTGGCCAACAAATAGGTAAAGGAATAAACAAAATAAATACTGGAAACATAATATAACAATGAAATAACAAGTGACCACCTACCGTCTCAAGGTCACAATTGTAGAAAACGCCTGAAAACTCAGAATTGAACGCAACTGTCTATGATGAATAAAACACAGAATAGCAAGACGTCTACACACGCTGATAATCAAATCGAGAATGACAAAGAAAATCCAAAAACTACTTGCTCGAGCCTCTCTTGGAAGGTACGCTACTTTGCTGCACGTTTCAAAACACAAAGAAAACTACAATTTTACTGTCTGTCGTCAGCTGATTACGCGCCAATAGTTGGCCCAGGACATTGCCACGCCCCCGAGGCGCACCTCTCGCTCGCCTCTCACCCACTGACCCTAGGAGGCCGAGACAGACATGTTTTTTGTGGCTTTTTTTTATTTGACATAGAACGACGAACGTTGTTATGTTTTTTAAAAGTTGGGACAAAACCAGACCAAAAGTCTACAGTAGGATTTTTTTATTTTTTGTGTGCAGATTACAAGTGTTATCGTTGGCAGTGACAGCCGTTGATCGAATTGATCATAAGAAAGAAACCAGAAAAATCTACTGGTTCCAGCCCCTCTTTGAAGGTACCCTAATTTGGTGAGCAGTTCGAAACACAAAGGATGACCAAACAAACAAACAAACAAACAAACAAACAAATAAACAAACAAACAAACAAACAAACAAACAAACAATCAAACAAACAAACAAACAAACAAACAAACAAACAAACAAACAAACAAACAAACAAGTATATTATGAGGGAGAAGGGTGCTGTCGACTATAAGTGGATTCCATTAATTCCATGAGTAGAGTAATTGTTTCTGGAAAGATAGGAAAAGTTTGTACCCATGAGGATGGTTGGTGGGTCTCTGATGGTGTGGTTTGCTCGTACTTTCCTATGAAACATCTCTCCATTTTTATGTTTGTTACTTTATTCTAACACCTCTGATCTTAGGCACTTACAATATAATGACCTATTTGTGTTGCAAGTGCCGTAAAAAATCCGATGTTTGTACCCCTTATTTCAGTCTCATACCGGACATCCGTAGGATCACATTACACTGGGCTATGGTTCGAATGCTCTGGATGTGGATAAAAAGGTTTGAATCTGTTCGATAGTGCATGATGTATTCGTTAATGCCCAGCCTTATTTGGTTACTGAGAAACATTAACACCGGTCCTCCTAGGCACTACCTCTCAGACGCTTGAACTGTGTGTAAAGATTAACTTTAAGCGGTGCTCTGTTATCTTGGT
>NW_004799330.1:0-5000 GCF_000002075.1 Aplysia californica | reverse complement strand
ATGGCTTAGTAGATGAGAATGTCTCCACTAACGAGGACTGATCAACTGACGACGATGTCGCAACTAACAAAGATGACTTAGCTGATGACGACAGCTCCGATGAGGATGACGTGTCTTCGGTCTGCACCAGGGACAGCAGGCCCGACTGAGCCAACCAGGCAGGGGTGAAGTTTGCCACAGGCTGGACATTAGACATGCCTTCAAGGATAGACGTCTTTTCCCCTTTCTTAGAACCTGGAATATGCAGGAAATGAAAGGTTGTATTTTAAAGAGCCGAGTTTAAAGTAGGAATTGACCATGACTGGAAAGATATAAACAGCCAGTCTCCTAAATAATCTTAACTGTCCCAACTCAGTCATGAAACATAAATCAGTGAAACTAGATACTGGACTCCACTGTTAACTCGTACCAGTCGTACTATATTCCCTGCTTTAGCATGTCAAGTTAAGTTTGAAATATGAATACGTTGGCATTTTCCATTGAAGTGAGCTTAAAAAAAAAGTCGACAGGTTGAGATCGAGGGGCATAAACGTGAACGTAATGAAATCAAGTGAAAATGCAATTAAATCATGTTTAGTAAACAAAACCACACAACCAGGGTACGCAGTTTACTCACCTTTTGCAACATCTTGTTTGAGTACCGCGCGGCTAGATCTAGGTCTCTTGCCTGTTTCAGTCAGGTGCGTTAGAGGTCAGTGTTTGGAGGAGACAGGATGGGAGAGAGAGAGAGAGAGAGACAGCAAAGATTGTTTTTCCGTAAATGAACATAGCTACCTTTCATAGAGAAGAGGGGGGGGGGGACTTAAACATTATGTGTATAGAAGTCTAGTGTAAACCTGACATCTGGTGATGAAACAAACAATCAAAACAGCACTCACCCCCGCCCAGTAAAATAACTAAAACGATGATGCTCACAGTAGATCTGTTATATATAGTCAAACCTGTGCAAAACGAAGAAAGCAAACCATTCACTTCTAAGGTCCAAACTGGGGCTGATCCCAGACTTTAGACTGCCCTTCAAAACGGTTTTTGTTTTCTTTTTAATAAGGGGTGGGTGGTATAAGAAGTGTTTTGATGGGCTTTTGTTTGTTTTTGGGTGCGATTTTAAAATTTTTTATTTATTTATTTATTTATTTATTTATTTATTTATTTTTTTTTTAATTTTTTTTATTTTATTTATTTTATTTTTTTTTGGGGGGGGGGTTGGTTAGCTTTCTTTTTGTTGCTGATTTTGTACAACGGTAAAAGAAACAAAATATTATGTAAGTAAGACGATGAAAACCGAGTGCCATGATAAACACACGAGTCGCCACCACTCCGAACGTCAACGTCCATTGTTACTTTGTTACAGAGTTGGTAAATAAAACAGTGACCAGTCACCTCACACACAGTTTGTGCATGAGTTGTGGGCGGGGTTTATAGATCATGACGGATCACGCTTCCCTCACCAGCAGTTGAACGTTTATTGTTAGTCGGCCTACCCATTGGTCAACTTGGGTAAACATTCATTGGAAGGAGTGACAATAACGAAAGGTGAAGGAATATGACAGCCCAACCACAACATGGGGGGTCAATTCCAAATATTTGACAATGCACCGGGCAATGAGTGACCAGGCCTGGCTACCTGAGGCAGGTATTAATTTGATCATCGGTTGATGAAATAAGGTGGGCGCAGCCGTGTTGGACAAGTGACCGTTTTACACAATTAAATTGTATAACCTCAGACCAAGGTGCCCTATATCCCACAGTATTAAATCCACCCCTCCTCTCGCTCCAATCACAAAAGATGGTAAATTGTGAGCCTAAGACAAACAAAGACCATTTCAAAAAGAGTAATAAAATCAGAATTTAAAAAAGATACAGCCACTGGACAGGTGCGTTTTTCAAAAGATGTTTGTCCTTAATAATGAATAGAATGTTATATTTTATGCTATAGTTTCTCGACACTTTCAACACAGTAGAGGTATGTGTAAATTAAGAGGCGGGAACTCTGATCTTCAGAAGAATGAAGTGTTTCAGATAGGAAACAGCGACGAACGCACCAGAACCTATAGATAACAAAAAACACGACATCCCAAATTAAAATGATGTACGAGAAAACTAATAAGGAAATCAGTAGATCGAAGCAGCATTTCGCTAAGCTACCACACGAATCACGCCAAGGGGCCGACATTGTGTCCTGGCAAAAGACACTTTACACAAATTTTCTTCACTTCACCCACGTGGGCATGGGTGTCCAGCTATAGGCAGGGAATATTTTTGAGTGTTCAAGGGTCTGCTGGGGTAATGATAGCTATAAAGTGCATAGAGCGTGATGTGGAGTGTGGACGTGCCCTTGACGATGATGATGATGATGATGATGATGATGATGATGATGATGATGATGATGATGATGGTATTTATCAAGTGTGTCCCAGAAAGAATATCCATTTATTATCAAAATGACCTGCTGCAAATTCATGAAATGAAAATGTTTTGACTTTAAAAAGAATCAATTCAATGTGTGGTTTCATGATATTTTCAAAACGTTTAAGGTATTTAATTTTTAAAATCTAGAAGCAGATACTCCTACCGTCGTCCTTCCCTAGTATGACCCAGCAAATTTGATAAAGTAGTAGATCTAGTGGAAATTCCTTCCCCAATTTCAAAAAGAACAGTTTCAGATTTGAATCATGGTCATCCACATTCAAAAAGGTAACATCAAAACGGATGAAGCGTCCAAAAAATAGGTAGAAGAATAAACAAATGATAAAAATTGGAAACAAATAAAATAACAACTATAACTTAATAAGAGACCACCCACCGTCTCAAGATCACAATCGAAGAAATCGCCTGAAAACTCAGAAATGAACACAAATGTCTGTGGTGAATAAAACACAGAATAGCAAGACATCTACACTCACTGATAATCAAATCGAGAATGATAATGAAAATCTGAAAACTACTGTCTCGAGCCTCTCTTTGAAGGTACGCTACTTCGCAGTACGTTTCGAAACACAAAAAAACTAAAATTTAACTTCTTGTCGTCAGCTGATTACGCGTCAATAGTTGGTCACGGACATTGCCATGCCCCGAAGCGTACGTCTCGCTCGCCATTCACCCACTGGCCAGGAGGCCGAGGCAGACACGTTTTTTAAAATTTTATTTTACAAAGCACAGCAAGCGTTGTTATATAATTATAAGTTGGGTCACCATCAAACGAAACCTTTGCAGCTTCTTTGCAGACTCAACTGCACTCGATGGCAGTGGCAGCCATTGATCGAATTAATAACGAGAAAGAAACACAAAATTCGACTGGGTTGAGCCTCTCTTTGGAGGTACGCTACTTTGGTGAGTAGTTCGAAACCCAAAGGATGACCAAAATACTTGTTGTCATAATGTTGTCAACAGACTACGCCTGAAACTGCTGACAACTAGAAGGGAATTTTTTGCGAGAGACGAAGAAGGACCACTGACAACAAAAGCAATTAGCCTATTAAGCCGATCGATAGTTGGTGGATATTTGGCCCTTTAATGGGAAGAACACGTTATTTAACCACATGGTACATTCGTTCGAATTGAGAGGTTAAAAATTATATATAAAGTCTCCTCGTTTCCCTTTCCATTTTGAAAAAGAAACAAACAAGCAAAACCAAAATCTGGTTGTCCCCAGCTGCGTCTAAATTAAATGAATTCAATTGAGAGTGTGCACTTAAGCATTAGCTTTGGTTAAGAGGCGCTCTGATCCCCAGTATTGAGGAAACCCCCTGCCCTCTTCCCCATTGGTAATTCAATTACAATCACAAAGGAGGCTCTCAGCTAACAGAAACTGGGCGGGAATTGACAAAACGAGGGCGGGAATTTAAAAAACATGGACCTTCACTGATGCTGAAACCTGTGCAACTGGTCGTAACAGGTGTGTTCACAAAAGGCCCCAGCCAGTCCGACTGATTGTTACGCCAAGTAGTCCTTATACAACCGGGCGGCGTTTTGCTTCTTGTGTTGTACTATTTTTAGCTGACTAGCTGGTTTTCGTTAAGGCTACAGTGGTGTGATTATTGCACACTTTGAAAGCCATTCTTTAAAAAAAATAACAACCCAAGTATATTTATTTACACTTTGCAATCGAACTACAAGCACCCTCCACTCCAGCCCTTCCTAAAATAAGACGAATCTTGTCTGCTGTTGGCATACACAAGATCAACATTGCGTCTACCAGAGAACGTGGGTAGAGTTTGTTCTATTAAAGTTCAAGACGTCACATAGCATAGCATTTGCAGTTTTAAGAATATTAAAGCTGATAAGAGCAGCACTTCGCTAATTTGATAAAATAGTGGTGTACATTTTCCCGCAAATTCAGAATGAAGCGTTTCAGATTTGAATCATGGTCATCCACAGCATAGTTCAGAAAAATGACATCTAACATGACGATGTGGCCAACAAATAGGTAAAGGAATAAACAAAATAAATACTGAAAACTCAGAATTGAACACAAGTGCTTATGATGAATAAAACACAGAATAGCAAGACGTCTACACTCGCTGATAATCCAATCGAGAATAACGAAGAAAATCCAGAAACAACTCGCTCGAGCCTCTCTTTGAAGGTACGCTACTTTGCTGCACGTTTCAAAACACAAAGAAAACTACAATTTTACTGTCTGTCGTCAGCTGATTACGCGCCAATAGTTGGCCCCGGACATTGCCACGCCCCCGAGGCGCACCTCTCGCTCGCCTCTCACCCACAGTGACTGACCAGGAGGCCGAGACAGACATGTTTTTTGTGGCTTTTTTTATTTGACATAGAACGACGAACGTTGTTATGCTTTTTAAAAGTTGGGACAAAACCAGACCAAAAGTCTACAGTAGTATTTTTTTATATTTTTTTTTGCAGATTACAAGTGTTATCGTGACAGCCGTTGATCGAATTGATAATAAGAAAGAAACCAGAAAAATCTACTGGTTCGAGCCTCTCTTTGAAGGTACCTTAATTTGGTGAGCAGTTCGAAACACAAAGGATGA
>NW_004799329.1:17342-18463 GCF_000002075.1 Aplysia californica | reverse complement strand
AGATAGATATTCATAGAATTGCTTTCGAGGAAGCTTGGCATGTACGGGCCGACCGAAGAACTGAGCAGTACGGCCCAGTACGGTCTAACCTGCTGTAGCGACCACGCACCTGTATAAGACAACCACCTGTATAAGACACTCACCTGTACAAACGGTCAACTGTATAAGACAATCACCTGTATAAGACAATCTCATGTATAAGATAATCACCTGTATAAGACGACCGCCTGTACAAACGGCCATCTGTATAAGACAATCACGTGTACGAACGGCCACCTGTATAAGACAATCACCTGTATAAGACAGTCACCTGTATAACATAATCACCTGTATAAGACAATCACCTGTTTAAGATAATCACCTGTATAAGACAACCACATGTACAAACGGCCATCTGTATAAGACAATCACCTGTATAAGATAACCACTTGCATAAGATAATCACCTGTATAAGACAACCACTTGTACATACGGCCACCTGTATAAGCAGTCACCTGTACAGACGGCCACCTGTATAAGACAGTCATAACACATTCACCTATATATTAAGACAACCACCTTATCAATCACTTAAGACAACCACCTTATCAATCACTTAAGACAACCACCTGCATAAGACAATCATCTGTACCAGACAATCATCTGTATAAGACAATCATCTGTTCAACAACCTCTTTCTCTCTCTCTCTCTCTCTCTCTCTCTCTCTCTCTCTCTCTCTCTCTCTCTCTCTCTCTCTCTCTCTCTCCCCCCCCCCACCCCGTTGCGTATTTCCCCAACCATTATAATAATGTTGTCGAAGACACTCACCTACCTAAGACGGCCTGTCTTCTCCTCGACAATAATTGGGCGTCTTAGACAATTTCCACAGTATATAATTATGACAGATACGGGACTTGAAGTGTGATGTGATGGAGAAAGGGAGGGAGAAAGATAAGATTATGTCGTCAGTAACCGGGTCTGATGGGTTCGTTCTGTGATCAGCGGCTTGTCAAGAGACCTTTCTTATTATGTTTGATAACATCGATCTTACATAATTAGTCGGTTTTATAAGGTATTTGTACCCAACCACACGTTTATTCCAACCCCTCATACTCAACGCTATATACGTGCAATTTATCAT
>NW_004799329.1:12763-13825 GCF_000002075.1 Aplysia californica | reverse complement strand
TGTGTGTGTATATGCGTGTGTACGTGAGAGAGAGACAGACAGACAGACAGACAGATAGACAGACAGACAGACAGACAGACCGATAGGCAGGCAAACAGGCTGACAGACAGATAGACAGACAGAGAAAGACTGAAGGATAGCGAGAAAAAGAGAAACATGAGTTGGGGACTTCCGTCTGTAAAAACTTCTAAACCAATTGAAGTCGTCTGTCAAATTGACGCTTGTGTTCTTTCAACGCTGTAATGAAGATGTGCGCACATGAAGATTATACACGTATTAATTTTGACTCTTTGTTTGTTTGTTTTTTGTTTTTGTTTTGTTTATTGTTGTTGTTTTTTTGTGTGTGTTTTTGCCATTATTTTTGTTTTGTTGCTTCATTTTCTTGTATTCGAGTCAATTGTGAGTGGGTGGTTGGCGGGTGCTCTGGTGTGGTTTGCTTCTTCTTTCCTATGAAACATCTATCGTCCTTATCTCCCCTTCTTCTTTTCTATGTTATGTTACTCTCTTGTGACGCCTTTAATCTTCTGGCGCTCATTATTATGACCTTATGCAGTTGCGAGCGCCGTAAAACCTCTACTAAAAACTAAAACTCAATTGTGATTCAGGGGGAAATTACTCCTTATAAACGGACGTGTGGAACTTATCAGGGTTTATATTAGTATTACCTCAGTCTTAGACCAAATTGTGTCCATAGAACACCAAAACGTGTACTCAGACTCCATCTCAAACCTGTATCGTGATGTTGGTAATAATACAATGTTGGGCTTCTCGTGCTCTTTGGCCCGGGTCGCTGGAGAGTCCCTCTGTGGTAAGTTATTATGCTTCTTTCTTTTTCTTCCCCTCCTTGTTTCTGTCTGTCTTGCCTTTTCCTTGCATTTGTATTTATCGTATTGGTGTGATAAGCCTTATAAATTCAAACGTAGCTGACGCTCAAGACATTGAAAATATTATGTGTTGCTTTTTTTTTTTTTTCCTTTTACCGGAGTTGTGTCAAGTTTGTCAAAATGTTGTTAACTTTCGCTTTGATTTTATTACCACAGTTATTAAACAACTACTTGGTAA
>NW_004799329.1:9132-10550 GCF_000002075.1 Aplysia californica | reverse complement strand
ATGGGGGTTTTTTAAAGACATCCTAGAAATAAAGTGCTCATACTTCTAGGATCTGCCGAGGCTTTGATATAATAATAGAGCTTTTTTACTTTTAGTAAGAGTTTTACGGCACTTGCAACACAATAAGGTCATATAAGTGCCGTAATAATAGAGCATAAGAATTCACGGATCAAAATATAGTCTTTAGAAGGAAAACATAATTATGTTCCCTTGTATTTTGTTTCTGCTTATCTTATGATTGAGAGAGTGCGGTGGCGGAGCGGTTAGTGCTCTTGTCTCCGCCCGAAGCGGAAAGTCCGGGTTCGAACCTCGGTTCGGACACAGAGTTCTTTCGCCCCCTCCTGCCCACCCAGCAGTAATGGTTTCCTGACTTCGAGTTGAGTAAGTAAAGGCGGTGTGGAAAGGAACTGGCCACCCTACCACAAAATGCCGAAGGCCCAGGAAGTTGTCTCACTAACAAGGCAATCCCCAATGTCCGGATCAGATGCGGGAACAACTTTTTATCTTAGGATTACATTTTTGGAAATAATAATAATAATATACATTATTAAAATATCACAGCGGATTGTAAATTTGAACTATGTATCCTCTTGTAGATGTCGATGGGTGGTTGGCGGGTGCTCTGATGTGGTTTGCTCCTTCTTTCCTATAAAACATCTATCGTCCTCATCTCCCCTCTGTTTGTTCTGTGTTTGTTACTCTCTTGTAACACCTCTAATCTTCGGCACTTATATGGCCTTGTTTTGTTGCGAGCGCCGTAAAACTGATAAGTATCACATTGAGCAGTTTGATTCATGTGAATTTTTCTCGTTTTGTTTATCTAATTTTTTTAACAAATGGTCGAAACGTCGTTTTAAGATGTAAATTTTGTTAGAACTGTAGTACTCGTTTTAAAACAAATTGTTGAAATGTCATTTTTAAAGTTCAATTTTGGTGGAACTGTGGTTCTCCTTTTAAAACAAGTTGTCGAAATGTCATTTTGAAAGTTTAATTTGTTAGACTTATGCTGCTAATTTTAAAACAAATTGTCGAAAAGTGATTAACACCTTCACTACGAAGCATACTTTATAAAACCTTATCACAGCGCTTATCGAGTCTCGGGCAAGGCAGTGAATGGGTTAACCCTATCCGTACGCCCTGTGGTTATTCTTGTACCCCGGGGTTGTATTCTTCATATTTTTGAATACTTCTTGTACGAAAAAGTCTTTGAAACCTTCAGTATTTCTCAAAAAATCGTTTTGACAGACTGCTATGCAAAGCGTACGGATCGGATTAACGAGTAAATTTCCTCTTTGGAAAGTGGTGGCACAGAGTTCCCCACGTGGCATGGATACGATAGTAAAACACGACGTTTGGATAGGGTTAAGTGGCGGCACAGAGTTCCCCACGTCCTATGGATTCGATAGTAAAACACGACG
>NW_004799329.1:5977-7239 GCF_000002075.1 Aplysia californica | reverse complement strand
AAAAACCAACACGAATTTCAGCACTATCGTTGTTCCCAGGTTTTCACATCAGCGTCAGACTTAAGTACCTTTATCAAAACATCATGAAAGCAAAAAAAAAAAAAAAATTTTTTTAAAGAAAAATAAAGAAACAAAATCAAAATGTTAATCCTAGATCTAGATCTAGCATACAAAATGAGATGTCTCTGGAAGATTGTAGAGAAGTCTAGAAAAGGCAGGGTACGTAACTCAGTCATGTGAGAAATCACTACCTCAGAGTTACAAAGCTCTATAATATGCTGCTCAGTAAAACTAGTTTTGAGAAATTTGACGTGAAAAAAAAAAATTGAGTTTCCCGAAATGTCAGGCATTTTTAAAAAATGCATTTCTTTCAAAATCTTGATCACGACTCTGAATACTCTTACGATTTTGATAGAGCAGATAGAACATTTTTAATTTGGTGTAACATCTTGGTCATCGTAACTCATAACGGCCAAAAATGTCAAACAGAACTTTGTATAATTCTGAGGTGAAGAAATTATGGGAAACGCAGATATATTATATTAAGAAAAATATTAGATACCATACCAGTCCAACAGCTCTTCGAAAAGCAGCAAACATCAAGTGGTTTGGATAATATATAACTTGCTTGCATTTGCATATTGCAGATAAGATAAAATTGATAACATTGATATGATAAGATTGATATAAAATGAGATTGACAAGATTGATAATTTTCGATTGATAAGAAAAGATGCAATTGATAATATTGATAAGATTGATAAGATCAGATAAAATATGATAAGAAAAGATAAGATAAGATGAGATTGCATTAGATTAGATTAGACGAGACGAGATAAGATAAGCCAAGATAAGATAAGCCAAGATAAGATAAGATTGATGTGATAAGATACAATAAGATTGATAAGAGGATAACATGTGGTAAGGTATGATAAGGTAAGAAAAGGTAAAATAACATAAGATTAGATAAGATACAGATAAAATAAGATAAGATGAGGAAAGATAAATAACATAAGATAAGATACGATTGATAAGAAAAGATAAGATACGATTCTACTTTATTGTCCCTGTAATTTTTCTGCGGCTTTACACAAACGGCAAAAATCCACGCAGATACAGATTCTACAAAGAACATAAACTGTCATTTGCTTTCATTAAAAAAAAAAAAATGTGAGGCTGCGTGGTGGAATCAGGCTCTCTTCAAATTTTGGGCATGTAGAGTTATTGGTATCATCGTAAAGCTTGTTCACTTGTCTTTATTT
>NW_004799329.1:4302-5503 GCF_000002075.1 Aplysia californica | reverse complement strand
TCACAAACCTGCGGAAAAATGCCAGTTTCTTCACTTTGATTATTTTGACGAGAGCCTGATTCCACCACGCTGCCTCACAAATGTCAATGCGAAGCGGAAAATACAAGCTGACAATAAAGCAACACGTCGCATTAGATGCATATCTGAAACCACATGCAGGGATTTATCACAGGTTTTAAAAGTTACGTTCTGATATATTATGTGCGTGGTTGGCAGCGGGAGCTCTGGTGTGGTTTACTCCTTTCTTATCCGACATGTATCGTCCTGATCTCTCCTCCTCCTTCTTTTTTGTGTTTGTTACTTTCTTGTTACGTCTCTAATCTTCGGCACTTATACGATCTTATTGTGTTGCAAGTGTCATAAAACCTTTAATAAAACTAAACAAAACATTGTAATATGTTCGTATAGACTATCGTCATGTTTCCTCTACTTCTTTTGTATATTTGTTCTCTCTTTGTGACCCGCTATTTCCGGGATGCCTTGATAGTCGGAGTAGACTTTGTGCTGTTGGGGCTAGAGAGATGAGCAGGGTAAGCCTGATTCCCCGTTTGGACTTCTCTGTTGACATCCACCTCGTGGTGCTCATATGACCGTATGCAGTTGCGAGCGCCGTAAAACCTTACTAAAACTAAACTAAATATTCGTATAGACAAGCTCCGTCGCATCTGAGCGGCGCCGGGGTGTTAAATCGGAGGTCTCGTTGTATAAAAGGCTTACGTTGAAATGTGTGGTGATAGCACTGATAGGGCTGGGCAATGAGTCGTTTCAACAAAATCCCGATGTCGTTATTGTTAGTGCACCTCCTCGACAAATGTGTTATGAACCGCTTTGGAAAATGGGTTAGAACCGCTTTCTTCAACAAACGGGTAAGACTACTTTATAACAAATGGGTGCACCCACTTCAGCAAACAGGATTTGAATGAAAGCAATGAGTCTGAATTCGGAAAACGTTTCATTTGAGAATTATCTTGTTATCTGGATAGGTTATCTGGATTGTTATCCGGTTAGATTATCCGGATTGTGCCCACCACGAGTTGCTGGAGACGACAAGCTGGTGGTTCGGAAACTTTGGAAATGGCAGCCCTACTTTGACCTTTCAGTCTCTTCCGCGGAATTTCACCTAACTCATTTTCCGGATGTTTTTGTTTATTAGATTGTCTCGCGTGTACGCCCGTGTGTGTGTGTGTGTGTGTGTGTGTGT
>NW_004799329.1:1615-2599 GCF_000002075.1 Aplysia californica | reverse complement strand
CACACACACACACACACACACACATACACACACACACACGCATACGCACACACACATGCACACTCATTCCTTTTCTCGTAATGTGCTAAGATCACAGACTTCATGTGGGTTATACAGCCTGTTATTCTCTATCATTGGTCATGTGTTTCTGGTAGTGATGCGATTTGTCTATGGCTCATGTCTATAAATAGTCTCTTTCAGAAAATATTAACAATGCCTTCCAGTCGTTTAGTTTAGTGTTTTACGCCTAAATTACAAAAATTGTAACAGTGAAAGCGATATACACATCGCAAAATCACACGTGGAAAAGCACAATATCTTAAAGGTAAAGAAAAAGTGCCACAAAGCAAAAGAGACATGGATAAGTGGTCGCCTTTAAGGACAAGCGGGCTAACCCAGATTTCGGGAGTTTTCAGAAATCTTGACCAACACCAAAAATGTGCATTGCCTACCTATAGGAGAAGTTTGGTTTCATTGGTGTGCATATGAAGATTGGTTACAGAGAAAACGCCTCTTGTCTTTTAAAGAAACTGAACTAGGGGCAAAAACTTTAACTTCCATTTTCTCCAAACAACATTTTCTGGGATAGCCCCCTTGTGCTTAAAAGTGACCGTATGATCAGTGTCAACAAATACACGTAGAGAAGAACCAAAACAAAGACAGCAAATACAGTGTCATGCATTCCTAAATCAAAGAAGTAAGTGTGATACAAGAATGCTCAATAAATACAGGATGCACATCACAACATATTTACATGTATTTGGAACTACATTTCATTTCATGCTATCGTTTTAATGACGAGAATATTTTTTTCTTCCCTCCCACTCAGTCCAACCGGAAGTCGGCCATCTTGACAGCGGCGAAGAAAGCCAAGCTGAAGAACAACCCGAGCCGAGTCCGCTTTGCCGACGCCATCTTGGTGAATGGGGCTAGTGTTGCATCGGTGAGTGGTGTGTGTGTGTGTGTGTGTGTGTGTGTGTGTGT
>NW_004799329.1:0-1102 GCF_000002075.1 Aplysia californica | reverse complement strand
CTCTCTCTCTTTTTCTCTCTCTCTATCTCTTTCTCTCTCTTTCTCTCTATCAATCTATATCTTTTTCTCTCCCTCTCCCTCCCCCCCAATCTCTCGTCTCCTTTTTTTTTCTCTTTTCTCTACACTCCCATCTACACAACTTAGATAATTCAGGAGGCAGGCTTCCGTCCCTGCCTGTCACGGCCAATTCAAATGTCTTAGACAGCTACAGCGTCCCAGCAGAGGAACTGAAACACTCTATTAAAATTTTCCCTAACTCGGAAATCGAACTGGCGTCTCTTGTGCGTGACAGCGAGGCATCTAATCTTGACACCATAGACGCCTGTGGTACCTCGGTGAACGGCAAGGATTAGACTGCTGCGCGCCTCCTCGCCGTTATTCCACATTGTAGAAAAGTGTTTATGTGAGGAATGCTGACAAAATGAGTTACTTTTCACAATCTGCAAATGGAGATATTGGCCACACATCGACACTTGGGTCAAATTTGTAGATTTTGTATTGATGCCAAATTCTTTAAGTATAACATGCCTTTTGGGGGTTTTTTCGTACGTATAAATTGCAACAACTTCATCCATAAGCGTGATGTATCTATTTCCAAAGGGATTGAATTTGAGAAGTAACCCGTTTTGTCAGGACGCTTCACATATCAAAATACTGAGCGAAAAAAAAAGAATATCGAGTGTGTTTGATGAAATGCATCGATTGGTCCAGTCTCATTCCGCTTCTTAAAGGAACCACCGATTTTGTAGTAAGATAGTGTCCTGAGCGAAATAAAACAGGGTTGTCGTTTTGTTGGGGGTTTTTTTGTGCTGCTCCTGAAAACCTAGTGCTTTAACATACGACAACGATGACTGACGGCTACAATATGTCCTTAGGTTGAGACAGACCTATCTCATTTGATTGTATTTGAAATTTGTTTGACAGCGTTTGAGGACAGTTGAGTTGATAGGATGCTGGTTGAACCCTATGCAGTCTTGATCTTGGGAATTCTGGGTACGGTTCTATCTAAAGTCTGCTTTATGTCAGAGGTCCAGTGTCTTAAATAGCCTTGCTTTTAGTTAGTTTAGTTTTAGTAGAGGTTTTACGGCGCTCACAATTGCAT
>NW_004799328.1:15879-18492 GCF_000002075.1 Aplysia californica | reverse complement strand
CCCCACCCCGGCATCACCACTACCACCCATTCCCTGTGTAACATTACCACGATAACAATAAATAATAAAGGGTAGAAACAAGTGAGAGTTGTTTTTGTTCTGTTGTAAAACGCCTCGGTTGGATCGTCGAGAGCGGGTGCTGATGACGTTTGTGATAGATCAGACAGGCTCATTTGGTGTATTGATGGTGGTTCTTTATAGCTATATTTACTGTTGGAGTTGAGTTTTGTTTGAGGCCATCCGATTCGATTCCACCAATTCGATTGATGCGGTGGAAATCGCGTTATTGTCTTCCTTTTATATCTTTCTTACAATTTCGGTTTTTCTTTGCATGCTTATCTTAAAGCGTATCCAAGGAGTTTTAGTTCTAAACTCCTTGGGCGTATCATAATACATGCATCTGAAGACCGCCCAGTTGGTGTTATGCTAGACTGCGGCGCGAGTGAACCTGGTTCGAATTCCAAACATGGCTTCTCGGGACTCGGGACAGTAGGTTTAAGATTTTTCACCTGTCTTGTTTGGTCTTCTACCTCCCTTCCCTTCCTTCTACCCCTCTGCGATTTTTATTGGGCGTTCCACTTATGCATGAAAGCTAGATGTTAATTTCGTCCTAGAAAACAACGTTTGTTGGACCTATTAGATATATGAGAGAGAAAGAGAGAGAGAAAGAGAGAGAAAGAGAGAGAGAGAGAAAGAGAGAGAGAGAGAGAGAGAGAGAGAGAGAGAGAGAGAGTAAGCCGAGGGAGCAGAGAAATACATGTGTGTCTAGTCTTTTTTATTAAGACCTGCTCTTGCGGCCTCGACTCTTCTGACCAATGTGTACCATACGTTACACAGACACACCAACTTCGGTTAGCGTGTACCGCATCTCACACAGACACACACCAACAACGGGCAAAGAGCAGCAGCTTCAGATCTGTTGTGCTGGACAGCCTGCTTTTCCCGGCCCTGACACGCCCTTCTCTAGTGACGGTCTTGACAACTCTGCCTTGTTTGTCGGGAGTCCATTTTGTTCTTCCTTATTTTGCATTATAACTTGGGTAGCCCACACGTTTGTTAGGTGCTCGCAAGCGCTAACACACTGAGTGCTTCTATGAGTGCTTCTAACACACACACACACACACACACACACACACACACAACGTGCATGCACAACGTGCATGCACACACACCTGCATGTTGGCACATACTGACAGAGTTAACGTATACATTTATGAACATATGGTCGATTATGATCGCCTGGAAGAGACAATTAATATTCTTTGTTCTAAAAAAATTGTGCAAATGGACTTCAGAAGTTTCGTCTGTGAAGAAAGATAGAGGATAGAGGGGAAGAAAATAAAGGAAAACAGAGAACAGCACAAGCAGATAGCGCGAGCAGCTTTAAGATGAACAACACAACCAGAAACATCTGATACCGGGTGCCTTGCGGTTGCTTCAGGTCGGGTTGATCGCCCGACTCGTGGCCTGAAAACAAACACGTATTTTTTATTCGGGGGGTTCGGGTCGGGTCGGGTCGGGTCGGGTCGGGTCGGGTGGGCTTGCTAGCCAGATTGAGGGCTCAACAAAGCGGCTATTGTGGCAAAAGCCCCCGACCCGACCCATCGTGCCAATGGGCACCCGGTATGAGTTGATCAGGACTGACAACAGGTATAGAAATGGGGTACCAACCATGATTGTCAGTGTCTGCTTCAGATCAGACATCCCAAGAAGAAGAAGAAGAAGAAGAAGAAGAAGAAGAAGAAGAAGAAGAAGAAGAAGAAGAAGAAGAAGAAAAAGTAGAAGAAGAAGAAAAGGAAGAAAAAGAAGAAGAAGAGGAAAACATAAGAAGAAGTGACCTGACGTTTTATTTCTTTTCTGCATTGCCCTTGTCCTGGTTCGTTCCTCTTTTCCTTTTCTCACTTTTCTTTCTCTCACTTTTCTTTCTGTCACCCTATCTCCCTTTCATTTTCTCAACAAAATGGGTCTCCCCCTGCACGATTTCGAAGAGTTGCCAGAACTCGTCCGTGGGAAGCAGTGTAGCGTGGTGTCCGTCATTAAGGAGCCGCTTCTTTGTCTCGCTCAGCCTTTTCATTACTTTACAGCCCGCATGAGGAAGATGGGAGAGGGTTGGGGGGGGGGCATAGTTCCTTAGTGATTGGAAGACCTGATTGCTGCTGCTGCTGCTGTTAATGCTGCCTGCTGCTGCTGCGACCATTATCGCTGTCGTCGAATGCTTTGATTATCTTCTTATCGCCCCATTCCCTCTCACCGGCCCACCGGTCTTGTTTCTTCTTCTTTCATCGACGATTGCGAGAGACGCATGTGTGCTGACAAACGCATCTCTCCTGGTATAACAACACCCCCTCCAACCCCCACCCAAGGAGATTAAAAGATTAGTTCTAAACTCCTTGCCCCCACCCCATCAGCTCCGATCCAGTTTCTGCGTTTGTCTGTAATAACTAGAGTGTCTGTCAATCATGCTATATCTCGTTCTCTCGCACCCTCCATCTCTGCGCCCCCTCCCCCTTCTCTCTTTCTGTCTGTCTGTATATACGTGTATATTATATGTATCTCACTCTGTCTGTCTGTCTGTCTGTCTGTCTGTCTGTCTGTCTGTCTGTCTGTCTGTCT
>NW_004799328.1:14135-15505 GCF_000002075.1 Aplysia californica | reverse complement strand
TCCCCCCCCTCCTCTCTCTCTCCCTCACCCCCTTACTCTCCCTCTCTCTTTGTTCTCTGCATGTCTCACCCTCCACCGCTTCTCTCCAACCCCCTCTCCCTCTGTTTGTCTGTATGTCTCTTTTTCTCCTCTCCCTCCACCACTCACCCCCCTCCTCTCTTTCTCTCTCTCTCTTCCTCTCTCTCTTTCTCTTCCTCTCTCTCTCCCACTCTCTCTCCCCCTCTCTCTTTTTCTCCCTTCCCCTCTCTCTCTCCCTCCCCCCTCTCTCTCTCTCACACACACACATAGGTGCGGTCGTGCAATCACACCAACTTCCTGGAAGCAGAATATTGCCAGAACTGCTGATGATACTGACTGACGTTGATGCTCACTCCAAACAATCACTCAATTTTGTCCCTTTTCTTTTTGAAGTAGAATAATTGTTTTGTTTCTTTTTTGCCCCCCATTATATCTTTGTTGATTGTGAAAGTGCACCACCGGCAGGTCTGACTTCTTTTCTTTACCTAGAGGCTATATTGTTTCTGTCCGTCGATCTTGCTTTTTGCTTGTACTGAGAGACCATTATTGCGTTGATGTGCTTCACTTTCCTCAGTCTCAAACTTTCTATGCGGGTGGTTGAAATTAAAGGTCGCGTCTGGTTTCCTATCAAACATTTATCGTCCTTTTCTCTCCTCCTTATTTTCTTTATGTTACTCTCTCATAACACCTCCAATCCTTTACTCTTATATATATGTAAACAGCAAGCAATAAGATTTTGCTTCAATTGCGAAAAGCTTTTGCGAAAACGTAAAAAAAACCCCGTTTCCCCGCCAGTCGATTGCGGGGATCTTAAGGGCGCAACTTTCATGTTAAAGAAAACGTTCCTTGCAGCGCACCCCCCCCTTTCCAGCCCCCCCTCCCCCTGATTCCCTCCATTCCCTGTGGCTGATAGGGGGGCACTAATGGTAGGTTCGTCTTCTTCTTTTTTCATTTCCCTTTCCCTCTGTTGTGTCTGTCTGTCAATCCTGCTTTTATTCTATGATGCGCTTCTCTTTCCTCGAAAGAAACTAAATCAATGGGTTTCTTTCCCCTCATCAATAAATGACGTGCCATTTCGCCTTTGTTTCTACCTCTGTCGATAGAGCGTTTCCTCACAGCCCAGTGACGGTTATTTTGTTCACGAATGACTGTATTTGTTAAATAACCGGTTTGCTTCCCGCTTTGCACTAAAAGACTATTTTGAAAATCGATGTGTTTCTCCTTAAGCCAAACTAACAAGGTGAAATGCCATTCGTGCCTGTCTGGGCGTCTGTGACGTAGTTGTTAGGCTCCTTGTCTATATTTTTGCGCCTCCCCTCCCCCAACTGTTCCCTCCGTTTTTCTTCTTTCTT
>NW_004799328.1:10554-12552 GCF_000002075.1 Aplysia californica | reverse complement strand
TGTGTATGCGTGTGTATTGGTGGGTTAATGGATGATTATTGTCTGTCAACCTGTGTGTTTTTGTTATGTTATGGAAATATAAAGTGAAAGTGAAAGTGATGTAATGCGTGTATGTGTTTGTGTTTGTGTCTGTGTTTATTGTGTGTGTGTGTGTATGTGTGTGTATGTGTGTGTGTGTGTGTGTGTGCCTGTATGTGTGTGTGTGTGTGTGTGTGTGGATGGGGGAATGTTGGAGCTGCTATAGTTTATAAGCTCTTGTTTAACATCCGATTATCTGAACACGACTGTCGTTATGTTTATAGTAATGTTATATTTAGCTACATCCAAGGAGGTGGTTGGCGGGTGCTCTAGTGTGGTTTGCTCCTTTTTTCTTTCCTATCAAACATCTATGGTCCTTACCTCTTCTCTTTCTTTTTTGTATTTGTTTCTGTCTTGCAAAATCTCTAATTTTCGGCATATATCAGTATATGACCTTATTGTGTGTTAAGTGCCGTAACACTCTTACCAAAAGCAAAACGAACATAAAACATCCACGGAGTTGTATTGCTACTCACGTGGATCCCCCCTGCTTCTACACGAGACCTCAGTGCATGTGCAAGAACAGATTGCGTTCTTACTGAAACTAATGCCCTTTGGTATACCGTGCGTGAGACAAACCCACTAGGCCGCCAAGACTCTGGGTAAGAGGATTAATCTTGGAATAAATCATGTTTCTAGAACGTTCTTCAACAGCTTTACTATTTTTAATTTATTGTCAGATGCTTTATTGTCTCCATTGGTACTGTTTAGATTATTAATTAGGAGGCTGGTTGC
Organism: Aplysia californica; assembly: GCF_000002075.1. NCBI lineage: Eukaryota > Metazoa > Mollusca > Gastropoda > Aplysiida > Aplysiidae > Aplysia > Aplysia californica. Next base: position 11,739 of record NW_004799328.1, on the reverse strand, counting down.
TTTGACTCTGCCTGCCAGGGCCAACTCGGGCTGATAGGGTTGCAACATCCCAGCAGACAGACGGAGATACACTCACTCAAGAAAGATTCTCCCCACTCATGAATGGAACCAATGACTTTGGGTGGTTGGCGGGTGCTCTAGTTTGGTTTGCTCCTTCTTTCCTATCATACATCTAATCGTGTTTATTTCTTCCTTCTTCCCTATCGAACTCCTGTCGTCCTTATCTCTCCTCCTTTTTTGTGTTTGGTTACTCTCTTGTAACAGTACTAATCTGTGGCATTGATGCGTCCTTATTGTGTTGCAAAAGCCGTGAAACTCTTACTAAAACTAAACTGAACCCATAGCTTTAGCGCACGTCGTCGAAGGGCTGAACTAATACATCATAGACGTTGGTGCTGCGCTGTTGTTTGCAGAAAGAAAAGTACAACGACACTGTAACAGCCATTTAGTGCAGGAATAAGTAAGACTGACAGACAAAAACAATTGTAGGAAAGAAAAGAAGTGCCACTGCACTGTTAGGAACAGATGAATGTAGAAAATAAAACACAGGAAAGGCAATTATTTGGTGCACCACGCCGTTAGTTCAGTTGGTCGATATCATGGTGAATTGCGATACGCATACCCCTAGTTCGAATCCTCAACGTGGTCGATGTTTTTGTATTTTGGTTGTTTGGGGAATTCCCGTGACTCTCTGCCGACAAGAGTTAGTTGTATCGGAGATGGGCTTGAAGTTGATCTCTTAAAATGTCAGCGCATATTTCCGAAAATGTGTTGTTGTATCATCCGATGCAACAGTGTAAGGTTATTTTAGAGGAGGGGCCTCTGAATCTGACGTCCATCTCCGATAGAACGGAGCCAAATGGGAAAATATGTTTCAGTGTCTTTCTCAAGGTCACAACGTCGGGCTGTGTTAAGCCCTGTACCCACGAACCTTCAGTCTCACGGCTACCAATCCAGTAGTCGAACCACAAGACTGCCGACGACGTATCATAGGCTTGAAAGAGGCTTTACACTCTAACAGAACGAAAGACGGTTCGATCGTTTCGAACTTCTCTGAGAGTGTTTGGTCATATTATCACATGTACTTGTGCATATCGTAGAAAGCAAACGTACTATCCTGTCGTCGTACTTGAACAATTTACACCTCCCTCAACCATCCTTTCTTCTTCTTTCCTTCTCTCCCCC
>NW_004799328.1:7006-9220 GCF_000002075.1 Aplysia californica | reverse complement strand
GGTCCTTCGTGGATTGAACGCGGGCTTAGTCAGTTTATTGCCCGATGCTCAAAGGTCTCAGTGTTTCGTTGACCCTGTGGCTTAATCCCTCTTCAAAACGTGTCAGATTCGTCCATGAACTGGCCGTGACGAGTACATTTGAGGAGACGTCCTTGGAATATTATTATATGCTTAAATGATGATGATGATGATGATGATGATGATGATGATGATGATGAGGTTTTTGACGATGGTGGCCTGAGTTGTGTTGATAGGGGCGAAAAACGTATGCAAAATAATTACGATGATCATGATGATTCTTGTTATTTTGTATTCTTATTGTTAATATCATCACCACCATTGTCTGTGTTAGCGAAGCGCCCCCCCCCCCCCGAAAAAAGTGAACGTTGAGTAGACTGACCACTGTGATGATGGTTTAGTGGTGTACTGACAGCTGCCTTCAAAATACCATGATATACTTTTTGTTTCTTGTAGACGTTAACTCTTTTCCCTACCATGATTTTGTTTGCAGTGACCATCGTTAATACATGTGCATTTGTTATGTAAAGAAAGGGAAAGCAACGGCTGTGAAAGGCGTTGTTTAAGTTTCTATTTCTACTAGGCAGCAATACTCTGACGACGAGCAAAGTTTTGTCCTGATTTTGTTCTCTCCGATATCCCAAGAAAAGCAATCTCTTTATTACCACTTCCAAAATGGCGTTTGCTATGTTAATATAAGGTTCTAACACCGGGTGCCCATTGCGGATATGGGATCTGGTCGGGTCGGGTCGATCGCCCGACTTGTCGCCTGAAAACAAAGCGTTTGTTTTTTAGGCGACGAATCGGGCGCGATCTGCTTGTTCCATGATAGCCGCTTTGCTCTCTCAATCTGGCTTGCAAAACGACCCGACCCGACCCAATCCCCCGTATTAGCTGTTGGGTGCAGAAAACATGGGTCCGATTCCTGAGTTGTGAAATTCTTTTTATCGAGCGTCATCATCTTGACTGTTGTGTGTGTATGTATGTGTGTGCGTGCATACGTGCGTGCGTTCGTGCGTGTGTGCGTTCGTGCGTATATGTATGCGTGTATGCATGCGTGTTTGCGTTTCTATATCTCTGTTCAATCTATGTCCATCTACATGCATCTGTATCTATAGACGCGTTTGAACAGAAACTGTTTTGAAGGATAGAGGACTGAACATTAACGGAGGTGGTAAATGGAGAACATCCCCAGAGGAGCCAACGAGACGCTGCCTTGTCGACAGCGCGTGAGAGCCAATAATCATGACGTTTTAAATGGATCGATACTAGCATTCTCTACCTGGCCTACACAATAGGGGTGTGACAGTCCCCAGCAGTGGCCTGGAAGTTAAGGGGTTCGCCTCTCATTCAATAGGTCCCAGGTTTTAATCCGAAAAGGGACTGGAATTTTTCCTCTCTCCTTTCACCTCTTTTCCTGCTCTCTATAAATGTTATGTCGTCTGCTTTCGTCTCCCTTTCTGCCCCCACCGCCCTCACCTCTGGGCTTCTTACTCTTTCTGCAACCTTTCTACTACTTCTGTCTTTCAGCCACACCCCTGATCTTGTGGTAGGAAAGATCTACACCTAGCCTTCTCGGACAAGAGCGAAAAATCCCGAAGGTCCCGTGTGCAAGTTGCGAACGTTAAAGATCCCTTGGAGGTCCAAATCAACAAGAGCAGGCTTCGGCCGCCACCCTGGCAAAAATCAAAATTCCCTACCAACTGAAAGTGAAAGTGTTTAATGTGTCCCGCGCGCTCGTATGAATTTGTGCAGTTGCGAGCGCCGTAAAACACTTACATTTTTTAAAAATGACCCCAGTGGTGCTTTACTTGTAGGATTTAGAGCAAAGTTCAGGTTTAGGTTGAGATTTTATGAATTATTAGAATGTTAAAAATATCGCTTGTTTTCCGAGCCTTTAGGGTAACAAAATTCGGACTTAGCTCCATATGTGATACTATCTTTGGTGATATCAGGTATGGATTCCAGCAGCATCTCTTTTTGTTGGGTATGTGGCCGTGGTAGTCAAAGATCAAACAACAGAGATAAAAGCGTTGTCTCCCACGTAGTGGAAACCGATAAATACCCGGTGCCCGTGGGGTCTGAATGTGTGATAAGCAGATCTCTGTAGGTTCAGGATTGTACATATTATCTTTTTCTCCTCCCTCTCCCTCTCTCTCTTTCTCTCTATCTCTGTCTCTGTCTACCCTCACCCTC
>NW_004799328.1:3633-6712 GCF_000002075.1 Aplysia californica | reverse complement strand
CTCTCGCTCTCTCTCTCTCTCTCTCTCTCTCTCGGTCTCTCGTTATCCTTCTCCCTGTCGCACCCCTCCCCCCTAAAAGAATAAAAAAAATTCGCTACTTCAAAAGGAGGGAATGTTAGACGTGGAACTGGACTGGTCTCGTGGATGGGTATCAAAGAAGTCCCATTCTTGACCTGGCCCGGAAACTGCCCAGCCCTGATTCCCAGATGATCCTTGCGACCTTGAGGCTGGACAGAACAGGGCTGGCGTGGACATTTCGCCACTGGTCACCGGGCTGGCGAGGACATTTGGCCGCTGGTCATCGCTTCCCGAAGGTTACGCACACCTGACCATTAGTTTTTGAAAAGTACGTTTTCCTGGTTTGCCTTGACTGGTGAGTCCGCTACCGCACATTGGTTTGGGGGGGGGGGGGGAGAAATGGTTTTTCTTTTTCTTTTTCTTTAAAAAAAAGGGGGGGGGGAGGTGTTTTCTTCTCGCTACCTCTGTCCTATTGGGTGTTGATGGTTGGAGGGCACCACTGGTAGGACTTACTGCTTTGCTACCTCTCTGCTACTGCACTGGGGACTGGTTGGTAGGTCGTATGCTACTTTTAACACCAACTTCTTTACTATCCCTTTAACATTTCTGTCTGCCTGTCTTGCTTTTGCTCACACTTAATGACTGTTATCGTGTTGATGTGCTTCTCTCTGGTCAAACACAATCCCTTTCGGTTCTATTCTTTCTGTCTACCAGTCCCTCTCTGAGCATGAACTTCACTACACCGTCATCGTGTAAATATGTTAACAAATACTGGCGTCTGTGTTGTAATTATTAAAGCCCTTTGTCTCGTACACAGAAAACTTGAGTTTGGGTCCTTCACTGTGAAAACATATTTTTAAAATATCTCCTACCCTTCTACAGGGATGCTGTTCCCCTCATATCTAGTCCATTTGGCCCTGATAGGAGCAGCCCTCTTGTTGAATTATGCAATTGTTGGTGGTTGGCGGGTGCTCTGGTGTGGTTTGCTCCTTTCCTATCAACCATCTGTCGTCCTGATCTCTCCTCCTTCGTTTTTGTGTTTGTTACTCTCTTTCAACACCTCTAATCTTCGGCACTTATATGACATTATTGTGTTGCAAGTGCCGTAAAACTCTTACTAAAACTAACAGAATTATGCAATTACTTAAATTGTGTTTGTCAGGAAAGCAGGGTTTTTTTTTTTCGTTTTGTTCTCTCTCGTATTTCCGGTGTTTTCATTTAAATCGGTTTTCAAAACAAATGTCATACCCTGTATTTCTTTTCCTGTTAACCCCATAGTAGTTGTTTCTTTGAATGTCTTTTTGTTTAAAAAACTGCTTCGCAAACGTTGAAATATTTTCACAAAATCCCAGTGGCATCTCTCGTTCGTGGTGGCGTCAAACATTTCTAAATGTCTTTAGCTTGACGTACTAAATGATTTGTCGAATTGCGTCGACAGGTGCTGAGCACTTTAACAACGCATGGGGTGTAGCGGTTAGGGACTTCAACATCGCACGCAGAAGGCTTGAGTTCGATTCCCGAGGAGAGGGGGAGATTGGGTGATTATCGAGTATCTCCTTCTACCTGCTGGGAATGTGTATCCCTCTCATCATGGGTCTGCCCTAAAAGGCCGGATAGAAGCAGCACGTCTCCTAAAGGATCTGAATTGTGTCGACGAAGACGTACAATGCCTACCATAACGAATTGTGCTTTATATTTTTGCTACCAACCTTTGAAGACGTAACCTTTTTCATTGCTTTACCGTATACTCCATCGGTGGTTTTTATCGAGCATCTCAGATTTTTTGTCGGGACTATGTGTCGCTCTCACGCCTTCAAAATGATCTAAGTTGTGTCGATGGGGGTGTGAAAAACTCTTACTTTAAAAAATTCCATGTTTGAATTCTATCTTGATATTTTTTAAAATCCCACCGTGTTGGCGGTTATTATGTCGATGTGCGTCTCTTTACTCCCTGGGTGTCATTGCTTCTATTTTTCAAATCACCTCCTGTGGAAAGTTGACCGTTATAGTGTCAATAACCGCCTCTTTGCTCAAACTTCCCCGGTTGTCATTGTTACTATTTTCCTCGTCTGTCTGTGGCGAAAGTTGGCCGTTATTATGTCCACTCTCTCTCTCGCCACACTCCTTTTTCCTTGCATCCTCCCGCCCACAGCCATGCCTCTCGAAGGCCAAGCCCTACGTAAAAATAGTCTCCACCTCGCCCGTCCCTGAATAAACTCCCCTTCGGTTGCCAAGGTAAATAACTCTGTCAACGGGAGCTCGTCCAATCAGCGCGTCCCGTTTTGCCGTGCCTGTTTCGAAATATAAATTGTTACCGAGTCGCAGTGTGTGTCTTTGTCGATTCCTCTATTCCGATCAATCCAATCCTCCTTTTTTCCCCTCCAAGGAAGGATATAAGACGCCTCTGCAGATTCCAACTTATTTTTGTTCGTTCTGTTGTTTCTGTCTCTCTTGCTTTTCCTCTGTAATGAATGATTGTTGTAGTGTCGACGTGCTTTTCTTTCCTCAAACTACCCAAACTGAAACATTACCCCCCTCCCCCTCGCCCCCTCCTCCCCCTTTTTATTTTCAGTTTCAGTTTCTTTCTCCCAAACATTGATTGGTGGTTTTTCTTTATTACTCGAGTTATTTGTGCTGTGGCTGCAGACTCTTCGTCGTATGTGCAGAAAATATGATGAGTTCGATTCCGAAATTAAATGGTTAGTTAATTACTTCTCTCCTAGGAATACCGCATTGTATTGGACAGGGAAAAGACCTCATAACTTATTTGTTTTATTGTTTGTTGGTTTGTTGGTTTTTTATTTTGCGGGGTGGGCTGTCAATGTTAGAGTTTCTCTGTATTGAGGGTGTAAAGATTTTCTTGACAGATAGGGCGGGCAAAAAAAAAAGTCTACGAAGAGGGATGAATAGCAGGATAGAATAGATGGGCAGGGATATATGGAAGGAAAGATGGACGCATGGATAAACCTCTATTGGTTTCTTGCTGGAGGTTGTTAGGAGCCTCTTTTTACTCTATGAATAATGTGTGTGTTTGTATATGTGGAGGGGGTGGGGTGGGTGG
>NW_004799328.1:0-2368 GCF_000002075.1 Aplysia californica | reverse complement strand
TTCTCTCTCTCTCTCTCTCTCTTTCTTTCTCTTCTTTTCTTCTTTTTTTTTTTTGAACGAATGTCTCTGTGCTGGGTGGTATATCTCAAATCATCCCGGGTCGGCCCTGCAGCCCGACTCCATAATGATCTAAATTGTGTCGATGTGAGGGCGAGTGGCGTTTACAAAATAAACACATCTTTTTCTAAAGTGTGCGCTTTGTGTTTGTTTTCAATGCATTTAGTGTGCGCACCGGGGCTGCTGCCGTGTGGACTGGCCGTGAACTGTGTACACTCCCGGGGAACACGTCACATTAGTGGGTATTGATTCTTGTTTCCCCAACTCGGGACTCGACCCGGGGCACGTCATCGATATGACCTTATTCCGGCAGCGAGGGTGATTGTCCTAGTGGTGGTGGTGGTGGTGGTTGTCGGGTGATGGTAATGATGATGATGAAACATTGGACAATGTTAAAAATGCTAAATACTGTCTTTTTAATCCTTTGTACCCAATGATGATGATGGTGGTGATGATGATGATGATGATGATGATGATGATGATGATGATGATGATGATGATGATGATGATGATGATGAAACATTGGACAATGTTAAACATGCAAAATACTGTCTTTTTAATCCTCTGTACCCAATGATGATGATGATGATGATGATGATGATGATGATGATGATGATGATGATGATGATGGTCTTCCCGATTTGTTTTTATCGCACCTTTTGACATTATGACGTGTATGCACGCACTTTTGTTGCTATAGCTTGTAGTCAATAGATTTTCCATTATTTTTTTTGTACATGTTCCTGTAGAAGCCCTTTACAGGGCGAAACGTTGAACTTATATTAAATTTGAAAAGTCTACTAAGTCTCAAACCCTTTTCTTTATTCCCTGCTACCTACCATGATGATGATGATGATGATGATGATGATGATGATGATGATGATGATGATGATGATGATGATGATGATGGCTAAAGCTACATGTATAGAGGCTAACAGAAGACCTTAGTTTGATCATCGTGTATAGAAAGTATTGTGTTGCGAGTATCATCACGTTGTATCCCGCTCAGCTCAGGCATGGTCGGCACTGTTCGCCTTCTGAATGATCCGAATTGTTTTGTTTGGAGGCATAGAACATTTACAATCATTACTGTTTATTAACAGCCTTCTCACCCCCCCCCCCCAACCACACACACTCACACACGTGCCAAGCTGTAGGCGGATAAGCACTCTTCCTATTGGTTCCCTGCGTCATTACGACACTTATTGTTGGCCTAGTTCCCGCCACTTCCACACTCCAGCCCCTGGGGACTTAAGGCTACACATCGCAAAAGGCGGTTAGTTGGAGGGTGCTCTATACGTTCTTATACTCCTTGTAGGTCCTCCTACTTTCTTTCTCTTTGTTGTTTCTGTTTGTCTTACTTTTTCCCAACGCTAAATGGCCGTTATTGAGTCGATGTGCTTCCCTTTCTTTACTTAACCTGAAAGAAAAACACAAAAAAGACAACAACAACCGAAGCAAAAATCCTAAACAAATACTAGATCTACTGAGTCATTGACGTCACAAACATTTGCCTCTTTAGTTTTCGCTGCCCTAAGTGCCAAGTGGGCGCACCACTGTTAGCTCAGTTGGTATCAAGCTTGATTATGGTTTTGATGGCCTTGGTCCAAATTTACTTACTAAAACTAAATTGTGTCCTTTAGAAATAATATTGTGGGTCGTTGGCGGGTGCTCTGGTGTGGTCTGCTTCTTCTTTCCTATCAAACATCTATCGTCTTTATCTCCCCTCCTTTTTTTGTGTTTGTTACTTTCTTGTAATACCTCTAATCATCGGTACTAAAATATGGCCTTATTGTGTTGCAAGTGCCGTAAAACTCTTTCGAAAACGAAAACGAACTAACATTCCACCCTGAAAGCAGCCCAAAAGTAAGATGTGAGGCTGGAAGGTATTTTATGTTTTCTCTCGATAAGATTCGTACTTTTCTTTCTTTTTTCTTTTTTGGTGCTTTTTTAGTTTTAGTTGATTGATCCCACTTTAATGTGAGTGGGCGGGGGTGAAATTAAGGTTCCCTAACCCAGGCAGCCAATGTACCGTCACATCTTGTTTTTTGGCTTGTTGTTTTTTTTTCATTTGTTTTCTGTTTTTTCCCCTTTCTCATTTTGGCTCCCACCCGCTCCCGAGTAATCAGCCCCTGTTTCCGTATTTGGGTGTTGTGCGGGCTTTTTTTGATCAGGGCGGCGGTCAAAGATTATCCTGAATTATTGAATGGTCGCGCTCGCTGTCGGCACTGATGGTAACGAGGCGGGTTTCTTGTCTGCCGGGAATGGCTGACGCGCCTCGGGGGTTCCCAGTCTGTCTGTCTGTCTGTCT
>NW_004799327.1:17095-19456 GCF_000002075.1 Aplysia californica | reverse complement strand
GAAGTGAATAGTAGAACCATGATCGCCCAAGTCTGTAGCGAATCTGGCATTTGATGACGATGCTGAATGCCAAAAGCAAATGGTGAGAGATAGAAGATAGCCTGCTGAGTTTTATTTTGAACTACCAGCTCATCGCTTTTCTATGTTTTCCTATTGTCCTCTTTACTTTAGATTGCATAACAAAATGTTACATTTCATAGATTTGCAATAGTCCGCCATGTGCCTTATCTGTATCAAGAGGGGCTTAAAACCTGAAAAATAATTACATTCCTATAATATTTCCTAAGGAACGCGACACAAAATGACCCGACATCTACTCAGCAGACCAACTGTGTGCCAACTGTACATCTACGCCTGCTGTCTTCTCTATTCCTCCGCCCCAGTGTTCTCTTCAGACGTCAACAAGAGGTTCAGAGCGCGTTCTTCCACTTCTCTGAGTCTCCTGCCCATAGGGACATACAACGCTACGTCAGTCTCAGCGTGCACAGTACGTTGTGTTTCCCGACACAACAGCCACTACTTTGCTTTTGACCAGGAGACAAACCTTTGTCAATGTGCGCTGACCATTGTCCAAGGTACGGTATCTCCTTTACTTCCCTCGGAGCGTCTGTTGGATCAAGTGTCAGACGAGCGATGCAACATGAGCGCAGGTTTCGCCTTGGCGGCTCTCCACAACCAACAACTGTGTCTGAAGGTGATCTTTTCTGAACAAGTCAACTTTGCCACTGCGAGAGCGAGATGTGAGGCTTTCGACAACGGTCGTCTTTTCGTCTCCGACACAGTAGACAAGTTGAATCTTCTCCGTCAGATTCACGACGCTGTTATGAATGGTAGCAGGTTTGATTTGTACGTGGGTATGAACGACATTGTCACAGAGGATGAATTCTACTGGGAAGATGGGAGGCTGGTCACTGAGGAAGAGAGGAGACTGTTGTTTCACTCACACCAGCCGGACAATTGGCGGGATAACGATGACTGCGTGATTTTGTGGACACACGTTTACAAGTTCAATGACATCCCCTGTGGTTGGGAGTATGGGTACGTCTGTGAAACACCCGCCTAACCTAGAGATGTCTGACTTCAGTTTAAAAGAAATACAAATAAAATGTTACCAACGTTCTGCGAATGTGCCGTAAGTCGGACATGCGAAATCTATTCTGACTCACAAAGATGTTTCTTATTCGGTGAGGAATACAGATACGAATTTGATAATTGATTCATTTACAACGTCTTTAGTGTTGTGATGCTTTTTACAATGTTGTACTCAGTTACGAATACAAAATGTTCCCACAGGAAAATGTAGGTACAGTTCAGAGACGACTGGGTGTGTTTTTTTCAACGTGAGTAACTCCCGAAGATTTGCATTTAGTAGCGGACTCACAGTGGGAGGTGAGTGCAATATAATTAGAGATTCATTTCTACAGAATTGCAACAAGGAGACAGCACTCAGACAAACAGACAGACAGACAGACAGGGTCAGAAAGGAGAGGAGGCAAGGAACTCTACATTTTTTAGGTCAACACAACAGACACAATGTGACACTGTAGGTCTTTTCTGATCCATGACGGAGGGAGGGGCAAGGGGGGGGGGGTCTCGGCCTTGCTTTGGGACAGCAGGCGGGGAGTTGATGTTCCAGGAAGGACAAGAACTATCTCTTGGGCCCTGTCTACTCTCACTTCAGGTTACAATTATTGGTTTACGTCCCTTTTTGGACTCAAAACCTAGAATAATTTACTGTCATCTTTGCTGCCATCTTTCCTTGGCAAAATAACATGTGACACGACAAGGTGGAATCAGGCGCTTTTGAATTTTGGGGAATGATATAGATTTATTGGTAGAGTCTTAATGTGATATAGAGTTATTGGTAAAGTCTTAATGTGGTATAGGTTTATTGGTAGAGTCTTAATGTGATACAGAGTTATTGGTAAAGTCTTAATGTGGTATAGGTTAATTGGTAGAGTCTTAATGTGATGTAGAGTTATTGGTTGAGTCTGAATGCTTGGTAGTTTGTCTTGCTTTTGCTGGTAAAATTGGCAAATAAATGGCATCCAGAATTTAGTGACTTCCAAATCTTGTGTGTGCGTGTGAGTGAGTGTGTGTGTGTGTGTGTGTGTGTGTGTGTGTGTGTGTGTGTGTGTGTGTGTGTGTGTGTGTGTGTGTGTGTGTGTGTGTGTGTGTGTGTGTGTGTGTTGGAAACTGTAATTTCCACATTTATTGTCACATTAATTGACGGTTCACAATAAAATTCCACACAGTAAATTGTTTGAAATTGGGCATAAAAATATCGGTTCCTTCGGTTTCAATGTATTTTCCCCTTTTCTCAAAGAACGCCTGATCTCACCACGATGCCGCCCTTTATGT
>NW_004799327.1:9810-14846 GCF_000002075.1 Aplysia californica | reverse complement strand
CACAACTATATTAGACCTTCAGGGCATAGAGTGCATCAGTTGACGGTAGCCTGTTGACGGTAGCCTGTTGACGGTAGTCTGTTGACGGTAGCCTGCTGGGTGTTGCCCCACGCCTGTTGAATGTTCTGCTCCAGTTGTGCCGCAGTGGCTGGCCTTAGCTGAATATTGTTTACTTGTCGCTGGAGATGGTCCCATGTGCTCGATTGGGTCAAGGTCAGGGCGGAGTGCAGGAATGCCACAGTTGCCTGTGCAGTGTGCGGGCGCGCGTTGTCGTGCTGGAACACCAAGTGATGGTGTTGCTGGACGTAGGGGAGGACCGCCGGCCTAAACACCATGTCGATGTAACGTTGGCCGTTGATTCGAATGCCACGCCTGCGTCCGAGTTTTCGGAAGACGACAGGGCTGACCAGGTGATTCAGTCCAATGGCAGCCCAGAGCATGACACTAGTGCCACCCCAGGTGTCGGCTTCCATCATGTTGAGGTCTGCGTTGCGTTCACCGTTCCTCCTCCAGATTCTGACTCTTGTATCCGCGTTGCTGATGCAGAATCGACTCTTGTCAGAGAAGAGAATGTTTCTCCATTACATCCATGTCCAATGAAGCTGATGCTGAGCCCAGGCTGACCTCTGTTGTCTGTGGCGGATAGTGAGGACTGGGCTGACCGCCGGACGACAGCACCGGAATCCTCGGGTCTGAAGTCGTCGCCGCATGGTCTGGCCGGATATCGACCGTCCGTGGCTTCCAGTTGTCCTCCTTGCTGATTCAGCTGCAGGAAGGAAGCTGTCTCTGTGATGACGGCGAGTAATCTGTCGATCTTGGCGTGCGGATGTGACCCGTGGTCTCCCGCTTCTGTCCAAGTCTTGGGTGCTGCCAGTTGTTTGAAAACGTGTCCACAGCCTACAAACTCATGAAAAGGACACATGAAATGTGATAGCGACATCAGTACCACTGTCCCCAGCTTGTGAACGCCCAATGGCTCCCTCTCGATCTGCAGCGCTCAGTCGTGGCATCGTCTTGGCGTCAAATGCTTCACAGGCCCAAAGCGTAGCTGTGTGTCTTGTTATACCCTGATATGCCACGTATACTACTCTCGAAAAAAGCTCACTTTCCTCTGTTTTCAATCACGCAGGGCTAAAAGTTAAAAGCACAAACTTTTCATTGACCGACTTTCGTGAGCTTAAGGTGAGTACTTTTCACTCAGCACTCACAGACTACACTCAGAAGACTTAAACACCCCAGGGTCGTGTACTAGGTTTTATCTGAAAAATATTTTTCTATATATTTTAGAGTGAAAATCGATCAACCTAATGACTTGTGTTTCTTTTGGTGTTCAGTATATATGTTTGCCTTTCATAGAAACAAGAATCTATGAAATTAACGGAGAAGTGTTGAACTTAGAACAGCATAGAATCCAGAATATACAATTGCACGGGTCAATTAACAAGGAACTGAATGAGAATTAGATGTTGGCGACTTAATATTGAAATAACTATTCTTCCAACAATGATGAAAATTATACACGTAAAGTGCCAATATGTCAACAGTGCCTGTATCAAAATTGGTTGAAATTGAGAGAACACTTCGGAAATTAAAAGTGAATTAAGTGCAGCACACACAGATGAAATTCGATGAAATTCAGAACAGTTTGCACACACAGTAACATTGGCAAATATCGTCGTATCAAGATCGGGTTTTCGCTGACTGAGAGGGGGAATCATGCTCTTTTCTTATTGTGTGGCATAATTCGTGGTTAGAGTGAGGATACTGCCGATAATTAGAGTCAAAAGTGTGGATTACGTCATGACCTGCCCGCCTATAGCTGATGCACAACGGAGCGGTCAGTGACCCCCGCGTAACCCGGCACGGAGCGGTTCCGACTATGATTTCATGACCTCCACATGTCGCTGGCCTGGGAAACTGAGAGGAGGCACGATTTCCGCCAGTTTTTGGCGCTGTGCGACAACCCTTGGAGAGGCGCTATTAGGAAATCTTGAAAAAAGAAACACAACTTCGTTATTCAAACAGTTTTGTACATTACGTTTTCTTCATCGCAAACTTTAAAACAGCAAGTCACAACAACATGACAATGACAATGACAATAACAATGACAATCGTTATTCATTTCGAAGGGAGAAATTTGTCTTGGTCGTTACCAATGGCAGAAAATGTTACAAAGGTTAGGTGCACTCATGCATACACTCACGACAAGATAGAGAACATGAGTAAATACATGTCTCACGTGCTGAAACAGCCCGCAGCGTAAAACATTCTCTGTCTCTGTCTCTGTCTCTGTCTCTGTCTCTGTCACTCTCTCTCTCTCTCTCTCTCTCTCTCTCTCTCTCTCTCTCTCTCTCTCTCTCTCTCTCCCTCTCCCCCCCCTCTCTCTCTATCTCTCTCTCTCTCCCTCCCCCCCTCTCTCTCTCTCTCTCTCTCTCTCTCTGTGTTTCTTATGTAGCACTGTGTGTTCAGTAACCTCACTGCAGTTGGAACGAATGAATTTCTCTATCTGTCTGTTCTTGCTTTTTTGGAAATGTATCGTTTACTGCTGGTGGATAAGTGAAATTCCGATGTCAGTGGGTGGCTATGTCAGTCAGTGGGTGGCTCTGTCAGTCAGTGGGTGGCTGTGTCAGTCAGTGGGTGGCTGTGTCAGTCAGTGGGTGGCTCTGTCAGTCAGTGGGTGGCTCTGTCAGTCAGTGGGTGGCTATGTCAGTCAGTGGGTGGCTATGTCAGTCAGTGGGTGGCTATGTCAGTCAGTGGGTGGCTCTGTCAGTCAGTGGGTGGCTATGTCAGTCAGTGGGTGGCTCTGTCAGTCAGTGGGTGGCTATGTCAGTCAGTGGGTGGCTATGTCAGTCAGTGGGTGGCTATGTCAGTCAGTGGGTGGCTGTGTCAGTCAGTGGGTGGCTATGTCAGTCAGTGGGTGGCTGTGTCAGTCAGTGGGTGGCTCTGGTCACTAAACATTATTTCCGCCTTCTTTTAAAACCTTTGTGTTGCGCAGATATTCAAAGTTACTTAGGTCTCTATCAATTGTTCTTGATGCCTTTCTGATCAAATTGTTTATTCTTATGATGCGCTGCCTTCCCAAATTGCTTCCCTAGCAAGTGATACCAAAAATGTATCAAAGTTTCTATTGTGGTGGTGTAGAATATCTGAAGGGTGGATGAGTTCCGATTGAAAGACCTACGTTTCCTGAGAAAGTACAACCTCTGATTTACCCTTTTACAGAGCGTATTATCAAGTCTGAGCATTTGTGTTTCCCATTTTTTGTTTTAAGATCGAAATGAACAGCAATATTGCTTTAGACTTTCCGCTGATCGGACATAGAGTGTGTCTACTGCGCTCTCAAAGAACTGAACAAGAGAAACGCTAACAATTGCTTCATGGTCTCCGCATCTCATTTACTGAAAATATTCTCTGTGAAATATTGTGTTGAAGTTTTGTGTTCTTTGTGGAAGAGACCAAAAGGGAGTTGAGGTGTTTATTTATATATTTATTGGTTTATCGATTCATATTTTAAAGACTTTCTTTCTTTAGTTAGTAGTTCATCAAAGCCTTTTGTCCCTGGCAGGGTATAGGCCACATACAAGCTCCTTCCATTTATCTCTGTCCTGGGCCATCCTTCCACCCCTGGCAGGGTATAGGCCACATACAAGCTCCTTCCATTTATCTCTGTCCTGGGCCATCCTTCCACCCCTGGCAGGGTATAGGCCACATACAAGCTCCTTCCATTTATCTCTGTCCTGGACCATCCTTCCAACTCGTTCCAAGTGAGCTTCATCTCTCTCATGTCCCTTTCCATGCATCCCCTCCATGTTTCCAGTGGCCTACCCCTGCCTCGTGCTCCCTGTGGGTTCCACTGCAGTGACTGTCTTGTGATGTTTCCGCTGGGCTTTCTTAAGGTGTGTCCCATCCATCGCCACTTTCTTAGTCCTATTTCTACTTCTATGTCCTTTTGTCCTGTCCTTTCCCCCAGCTCTTCATTTCGTATTCTACCCTGCCACTTATTTTTTAGGATACTCCTCATACATCTGTTGATGAAAGTCTTGACTTTATTCAGTACTGTCTTTGATGTCTTCCAAGTTTCGCAACCGTAGAGGAGCACAGGCTTGACATTGGAGTTACTTTTACTTTACTTTTGTCTTCCGCTTGTACCGGGCGGTGTCGCGGGGAGACACGGGCGTCTGTCTGCAGCAAGGCGAGTGGCCTGTAGGAGGGACATCCCGTGAGCTCTGAGGGTGTCTGCCACAGATTCACTCCATCGTCGCCTTGGTCTTCCTCTGGCTCTCCATCCAGAATATTTAATGTTGTATGCTCTCAGAGGAGCTGGATGGTTTGAGGGCATCCGTGTGAGGTGTCCAAACCCCTTGGAGTGAAAGAGTTAAATCTTGGTGCACAGTGAGATGTTGCTTGCTTTCTAGACTTTTGATAATTGATTGAAAGCTGACCTTGCCTTGGCGGTTCTAGTTAGTAGTTAGTCACTTTATTAGTTAGTTAGTACGCCTGGTTAGTTTGTTAGTTAGTTTCTCATCCAAACATCCCCATGGACACAAAGATACAGACTATTACTTCAATTGTCACACAAACAACATGCTACGAGTGCTAGACTTTGACATTAAGTAAAACCCATGAAAGCAAAAAAAATCATATTATTTCTTCTCAGGTATGCAATACAAGATGACCCGACATCTACTCAGCAGACCAACTGTGTGCCAACTGTACATCTACGCCTGCTGTCTTCTCTATTCCTCCGCCCCAGTGTTCTCTTCAGACGTCAACAAGAGGTTCAGAGCGCGTTCTTCCACTTCTCTGAGTCTCCTGCCCATAGGGACATACAACGCTACGTCAGTCTCAGCGTGCGCAGTACGTTGTGTTTCCCGACACAACAGCCACTACTTTGCTTTTGACCAGGAGACAAACCTTTGTCAATGTGCGCTGACCATTGTCCAAGGTACGGTATCTCCTTTACTTCCCTCGGAGCGTCTGTGGGATCAAGTGTCAGACGAGCGATGCAACATGAGCGCAGGTTTCGCCATGGCGGC
>NW_004799327.1:1937-9616 GCF_000002075.1 Aplysia californica | reverse complement strand
GTTTTTGTCACTAAACATTATTCCCCCTTCTTTTAAAACCTTTGGGTCGCGCAGTTCTTCAAAGTTACTTAGGTCTCTATCAATTGTTCTTGATGCCTTTCTGATCAAATTGTTTATTCTTATGATGCGCTGCCTTCCCAAATTGCTTCCCTAGCAAGTGATACCAAAAATGTATCAAAGTTTCTATTGTGGTGGTGTAGAATATCTGAAGGGTGGATGGGTTCCGATTGAAAGACCTACGTTTCCTGAGAAAGTACAACCTCTGATTTACCCTTTTACAGAGCGTATTATCAAGTCTGAGCATTTGTGTTTCCCATTTTTTGTTTTAAGATCGAAATGAACAGCAATATTGCTTTAGACTTTCCGCTGATCGGACATAGAGTGTGTCTACTGCGCTCTCAAAGAACTGAACAAGAGAAACGCTAACAATTGCTTCATGGTCTCCGCATCTCATTCACTGAAAATATTCTCTGTGAAATATTGTGTTGAAGTTTTGTGTTCTTTGTGGAAGAGACCAAAAGGGAGTTGAGGTGTTTATTTATATATTTATTGGTTTATCGATTCATATTTTAAAGACTTTCTTTATTTAGTTAGTAGTTCATCAATGCCCTTGGTCCCTGGCAGGGTATAGGCCACATACAAGCTCCTTCCATTTATCTCTGTCCTGGGCCATCCTTCCTAGCTCGTCCCAAGTAAGCTTCATCTCTCTCATGTCCCTTTCCATGCATCTCCTCCATGTTTCCAGTGGCCTACCCCTGCCTCGTGCTCCCTGTGGGTTCCACTGCAGCGACTGTATTGTGATGTTTCCGCTGGGCTTTCTTAAGGTGTGTCCCATCCATCGCCACTTTCTTAGTCCTATTTCTACTTCTATGTCCTTTTGTCCTGTCCTTTCCCCCAGCTCTTCATTTCGTATTCTATCCTGCCACTTATTTTTTAGGATACCCCTCATACATCTGTTGATGAAAGTCTTGACTTTATTCAGTACTGTCTTTGATGTCTTCCAAGTTTCGCAACCGTAGAGGAGCACAGGCTTGACATTGGAGTTACTTTTACTTTACTTTTGTCTTCCGCTTGTACCGGGCGGTGTCGCGGGGAGACACAGGCGTCTGTCTGCAGCAAGGCGAGTGGCCTGTAGGAGGGACATCCCGTGAGCTCTGAGGGTGTCTGCCACAGATTCACTCCATCGTCGCCTTGGTCTTCCTCTGGCTCTCCATCCAGAATATTTAATGTTGTATGCTCTCAGAGGAGCTGGATGGTTTGAGGGCATCCGTGTGAGATGTCCAAACCCCTTGGAGTGAAAGAGTTAAATCTTGGTGCACAGTGAGATGTTGCTTGCTTTCTAGACTTTTGATAATTGATTGAAAGCTGACCTTGCCTTGGCGGTTCTAGTTAGTAGTTAGTCACTTTATTAGTTAGTTAGTACGCCTGGTTAGTTTGTTAGTTAGTTTCTCATCCAAACATCCCCATGGACACAAAGATACAGACTATTACTTCAATTGTCACACAAACAACATGCTACGAGTGCTAGACTTTGACATTAAGTAAAACCCATGAAAGCAAAAAAAAATCATATTATTTCTTCTCAGGTATGCAATACAAGATGACCCGACATCTACTCAGCAGACCAACTGTGTGCCAACTGTACATCTACGCCTGCTGTCTTCTCTATTCCTCCGCCCCAGTGTTCTCTTCAGACGTCAACAAGAGGTTCAGAGCGCGTTCTTCCACTTCTCTGAGTCTCCTGCCCATAGGGACATACAACGCTACGTCAGTCTCAGCGTGCGCAGTACGTTGTGTTTCCCGACACAACAGCCACTACTTTGCTTTTGACCAGGAGACAAACCTTTGTCAATGTGCGCTGACCATTGTCCAAGGTACGGTATCTCCTTTACTTCCCTCGGAGCGTCTGTGGGATCAAGTGTCAGACGAGCGATGCAACATGAGCGCAGGTTTCGCCATGGCGGCTCTCCACAACCAACAACTGTGTCTGAAGGTGATCTTTTCTGAACAAGTCAACTTTGCCACGGCGAGAGCGAGATGTGAGGCTTTCGACAATGGTCGTCTTTTCGTCTCCGACACAGTAGACAAGTTGAATCTTCTCCGTCAGATTCACGACGCTGTTATGAAAGGTAGCAGGTTTAATTTGTACGTGGGTATGAACGACATTGTAACAGAGGATGAATTCTACTGGGAAGATGGGAGGCTGGTCACTGAGGAAGAGAGGAGACTGTTGTTTAATCCAGGTCAACCAAGCAATTCTGGAAATGAAGACTGTGTGATGTTTGCGTCACGTATTCACAGGCTCAATGACGTACCGTGTTATTTTAAGTCCGGCT
The DNA here is from genome assembly GCF_000002075.1 of Aplysia californica. Classification (NCBI taxonomy): domain Eukaryota; kingdom Metazoa; phylum Mollusca; class Gastropoda; order Aplysiida; family Aplysiidae; genus Aplysia; species Aplysia californica. Next base: position 7,280 of record NW_004799327.1, on the reverse strand, counting down.
ATGTTTGTGAGATACACGCATAATCTAGGGATACCCACGAGCCTCAACTCAAATGGATGGTGAATAAAACATTACCAACCTTCCACGACAGCGGGTTATGTCAGACGTGCCATATTCAATCTGATTCACCAACACTTTTTTTTCAGTTTTCGACAAGGATCTCGGAACCGAATATTGGATAACTGATTTATTTGCATCATCTTGTGGGGTGTTCTGCTGTTTTGAGTGTTGTACACCGTCATAAGGACAAAGGGTTTCAAAAGTAAATTAATTGTACAATACAGAGAAACTGGTGGGGGGGGGGGTCTGATCGGAGACTTTTTTTTGGGGGGGGGGGGCGGGGGGACATACACTCGCTTATATCAGTGCCAGACATGGTCCCTAACAAAAGCCCTAGAGAGGAAACTGGTCACATGCGAGATGAAATGCTTAAGAAGAACGGTCAACAAAACAAGAAGAGACAAAATTAAAAATGAAGACATAAGGGACACCGTGGGAGCAACACCAATCCTACCACACATTGAAAAACAAATAGTCAAGTGGTTCGGACACCTCACGCAGATGCCCTCTAACCATCCAGATCTGAGAGCATACAAGACCAAGGCGACGATGGAGTGAATCTGTGGCAGACACCCTTAGCGCTCACGAGATGTCCCTCCTACAGGCCACACGACTTGCTGCAGACAGACACACCAGGGTACAAGGGGAAGAAAAAAGTAAGTAAGTAAAATACATACACTCCCAGTGAGTGGTGAGAACATTTTGAGATTTACGCTCAATCCCAGCAAGGGGAGAAGGGGACAGCGCTCACACAGACAGGGTCAGAAAGGAGACGCGAAAAGGAACTCTACAGCTTTGAGGTCAACACAACAGACACAATGTGACACTGTAGGTCTTTATTGATCCATGACCGAGGGAGGGGCAAGGGGGAGGGGGGTCTCGGCCTTGCTTTGGGACAACAGGCGGGGAGTTGATGTTCCAGGAAGGACAAGAACTATCTTATGGGCCCTGTCTACTCTCACTTGCTGTAACAATGATTTATATATGCCCCCTTTTAGACTCCAAGCGTAGAACAATATGTACTGCCGTCTGTCTTTGGCAAATTTGGATGTGACACAACACGGTGGAATCAGGCGCTTCTGAATGTTTGGGCATGATATAGAGTTATTTGTAAATTCTGAATGTGATATAGAGTTATTGGTAGAGTCTTCACGTGATATAGAGTTATTGGTAGAGTCTTCACGTGATATAGAGTTATTGGTAGAGTCTGAACGCGATATAGAGTTATTGGTAAATTCTGAACTCACCCCAGGACTATGCTACTGACTGACGTTGTTCTTAGACCACCACCCCCCCCCCCACACACACACACACACACACAAAAGGAGGGGGGGTATTAACATGTTCTCATACACACTATAATTGTACATGGGCTGTCAGTGTCATGCTCGTACTGTGCCGGAACAACATAGGGGGAACTGCTTCTTTTTCTTTTCTCATCCTTACTTTTGTCATTTTTTCCTCTACGTCTTTTGTATGTTTGTCACTCTCTTGTGAACTGCTATTTCCGGGGTGCCGTGATAGCCGAAGCAGACTTTGTGCTGTTGAGGCTAAAGAGGTGAGCAGAGTAAGTCTGATTCCCTGTAAAAACTTCTCTGTTTACAACCGCCCCTTGGCGCACATATGACCTTATGCAGTTGCGAGCGCCGTAGAACCTTACGAAAACAAAAACAAACATAGTCTTAACGTGATATAGAGTTATTGGTAGAGTCTTCACGTGAGGTAGAGTTATTGATAGAATCTAGTCTTAAGTAATTTCTCTTGCTTTTGCTGAAAAAAATATCCAGTCAAGGTCTGTGCGATTGAAGGAGGTTGTGGTGAGGGAGGGGATGGGGACATGACCAGAGGTAAAATTAGCAAATAAATGGCCGCCAAAGTTCGTTGATTTCTAAATCATTTGCGTGTGTTCGGAACTGCAATTTTCCCATTCTTTGTGCCTTTGATTGACGCTTTGTAGTAAAAAAAAACACACAGTAAATGTGTTTTAGATTGGTATAAAAGATGTGGAGCTATAAAAAAAAAAAATTAAAAAAAAAAGAAAGAAAAAGAAATCGATGAAAATTCCCCAAAGGAAACAAAACTATCGAGTGTATTCGATTTCTTGTTATTTATTCTTTTCCTTTAAAAAAAATGAGAACCTGATCTCACCACGATGCCGCCCTTTATGTTGCCCCCCCCCCCTAAACAAACACGCACTGTTGTATATCTCTTGTTGCTGGTTCTGTCAACAAGGGCGGGGGTGGTTGGTGGGTGCTCTGATGGTGTTTGTTTCTCCTGTCACTGTTTACTGTCGTTTGTTTGCTCTCTTCTATGTTTTTTTTGTGTTTGGTACTCTCCGATCTCCGGTGCACAGATAATGACTTCAAGTGCTGCAAGCGCCGTAAAACTTGTTTAGTGTCAGTAAGGTTTTACGGCGCGCGCAACTACATAAGGTCATATGAGTGCCAAGGGGTGGATGTCAACAGAGAAGTCTTTACAGGGAATCTGGCTTACTCTGCTCACCTCTCTAGCTTCAACAACACAGAGTTTGCTTTGACCATCAAGGCATCCTGGAAATAGAGAGTCACAAGAGAGTGACAAACACACAAAAGAAGTAGAGGGAAAATGACGAAAGTAAGGAGGAAGAAAGAAAAAGCAGCAGTTCCCCCTATGTTGTTCCGGCACAGTATGGGCATGACATTGATAAATCAGCCCATTTACAATTCTACTGTGCATAAGAACATGTTAATAACCCCCTTTGGGAATGGCCTAAAGACACTTCAGTCAGTGAAACTGCCCTGGGGCGTAAAACATGTATTATATTCTACACACAAAGTAAAACTGACATTTCAGCAAGCTTTACCGACAAGATGTTTACCAATAAAGGCAAGTTTCGATCCACAATACAACCATTAGTGAGCCGTGCCAAGACAAAGACGAGCAAACATGAAGACTTTGTGAGGGAATGCATTCTTCTAGAAACAAAAGACAGAGAAAACTGTTCCACGGAAATGTCTTTTCTGTCTGGAAGAGACAAACATGGGGGATTGAGAGTGCTCACCCTTAAAACTATGTTGTAAACGGATACTAAGAGAGAGAGAGAGAGAGAGAGAGAGAGAGAGAGAGAGAGAGAGAGGGGGAGAGAGAGGGAGAGAGAGAGAGAGAGATAACGCATTGGAACAAAAGAATACCCGGCAATCTGAACTCTACTGTGACAACACGACGAAGGAAGGATGGTAGTATGACGTCTTGTCTGTACCCATGTACAACTTGTTCCACAGAGTAAGTCACATGCGTGTTTGGGACGGGGGGTGGACTACATCAGGAGGACAGACAGAGGACACTCACAGTTTGAGCTTTTACCACATTGGGGACACATGCTCTAGTCATTCGACAACTCTTGGAGAGGCGCTGTTTAAGGAACTGGAAAACAGAAACTCGTTGTTCACACAGTTCTGTACATTACGTTTCATTCAGGGGAAACTTAAAACAACAAAAAATCACCTTCGTTATATTCATACAATTTTGTTAATCAATTATCTGAAACTTAAAAAAAGAAATAAGGTCACAAAAACATGCATGAGATGAAGTATGTAAATTTATGTTTCTGGTTTGTGTATAATGATCTAAATGTGCCGCAAAATAGTTTTTGGCCTCCTCGTGATCGGACATAGAATGCATGTACTACGTTCTTAATGAAAGAACTGAGCAAGGGAGAGGCTAACCATTGTCTCATAATGTCCGACACATAACTCACGGAAAATATTGTCTGTTGAATAATTTGTTCTTTGTGGAAGAATTAGAAGGTGAGCCCAATCATTTATATATTCATAATTTATTCATTTAGCAATGTTATATATTTGTTATTTGAGTTGGAGATTCATTGAACAATAAGCTTTATGGATCATTTTACATACTAATTTGTTTTATTGCTGAGAGTTGGACAGAAGGGCGAGAGCCCAGCTGTTGCTGGATCGATAACAACAACAACAACAACAACAACAACAACAACAACAACATTGCTGAGAGTACTATTGGCAAAAAAATAAATTATGAAAAGTGTTTAAGACCAGGGATATAGGACATAATTTTGACTTTATTGTTGAAAAGGTATTTATATATTGTACACATTTTTCTAGGAACTGTTTTGTTTTTGTTGGGTTTTATTTTGTGTGTTAAGTTAGACGCGATGAGTTATTCAACATCAATTCGGAAGAGCAAAACCAAGATGGACAGCATCTAAAAGTTATTAGCAATCTGTACTGGGAACAGAACTCTTCTAGGTCCTGGGAAGTTTGAGGGAAGCTGCGGTGAATGTATGCAGGTGAAAGTAGGAATATCATCAGACCTCTTTAACATATAGTGTGAAGCATTCCTTGGAAATATAGGACATAATTCAGGTTTTTAAGTAAATGGCGATAAAATTGATAAAATTAGAAATTATGCCGATGACACATTTAAAAAATACCTATTGTTAGCTTTTAATAACAAGCGGCCTAGCACAGATGTAAGGGGTTTCCAGAAATGTTGAGAAGACACCAAAAGTGGGCATGGCCCTCCCAATATGATAATTTTGCTTTCAATGGTGTATATATTTATTTGGTTATAGAAAAAACTGTCCTTGTCTTTTAAAGAGACTGAATACGGATCCAGAAACTTTAACTTCGGTTTTCTCAAAACAGCATTTATCCGGATAGCCCAGTATATCTTAAAAGGGACCAGTTCAGAAAAGGGTCGTCATCTGCTTCAGCTGTTGTGACGAGAAGTGAACGTAATGGAGTATTGTTGAATGGGAAATAACCCAATGTGTGATAATATCGAAACACGGAACCTAATCTTTTTCCAGCTTTGAATGCTGGGCAATTGTAAAAGATAGTTGAAAATAAGCTAGAAGCAATGCAATGGTGTGTTTTCTTATGAGATTGTTTAAAGTTCAGGTCAAGAAAAGAAAGCAAATGAGGTAGAAATAAAACCTGCCCACAGTGACCTTTTACAAGAAAAAACAATTAGGAATGAACAAATTATTCCGTTTCTGGGACCCTTTGGCCGACATAACGGCCTGGGATATCTTTCTCTCGTTAGCCAAGTAAAATCCAAACGAGGCAGGAGTAGATCAGAGCAAAATACATGTACGTGAAACGCCTGAATAGATCTATAATGGGGAGTGGGAGACCATCATAGAGGTTTTATAGTTTCAGATCATTCGAGCAGGGAAGTGAATAGTAGAACCATGATCGCCCAAGTCTGTAGCGAATCTGGCACTTGATGACGATGCTGAATGCCAAAAGCAAATGGTGAGAGATA
>NW_004799327.1:0-1289 GCF_000002075.1 Aplysia californica | reverse complement strand
CACGGCGAGAGCGAGATGTGAGGCTTTCGACAACGGTCGTCTTTTCGTCTCCGACACAGTAGACAAGTTGAATCTTCTCCGTCAGATTCACGACGCTGTTATGAATGGTAGCAGGTTTGATTTGTACGTGGGTATGAACGACATTGTCACAGAGGATGAATTCTACTGGGAAGATGGGAGGCTGGTCACCGAGGAAGAGAAGAAGCTGTTGTTTAAACCAGGTCAGCCGGACAATTGGCGGAATAACGAGGACTGCGTGATTTTGTGGACACACGTTTACAAGTTCAATGACATCCCCTGTGGTTGGGAGTATGGGTACGTCTGTGAAACACCCGCCTAACCTAGAGATGTCTGACTTCAGTTTAAAAGAAATACAAATAAAATGTTACCAACGTTCTACGACTGTACCGTAAGTCGAACATGCGAAATCTTATCTGACTCACAAAGGTGTTTCTTTTTCAGCGAGGAATACAGATACGAATTTGATAATTGATTCATTTACAACGTCTTTAGTGTTGTGATGCTTTTTACAATGCTGTACACAGTTACGAATACAAAATGTTCCCACAGGAAAATGTAGGTACAGTTCAGAGACGACTGGGTGTGTTTTTTCAACGTGAGTAACTCCCGGAGATTTGCATTTAGTAGCGGACTCACAGTGGGAGGTGAGCGCAATATAATTAGAGATTCATTTATGCAGAATTGCAACAAGGAGACAGCACTCAGACAAACAGACAGAGTCAGAAAGGAGACGAGACAAGGAACTCTACAGTTTTGAGGTCAACACGACAGACACAACAATGTGGCACTGTTGATCTTTTCTGATCCATGACGGAGGGAGGGAAGGGGGGGGGGTTCTCGATCTTGCTTTGGGACAACAGGCGGGGAGTTTGATGTTCTGGGGAGGATGAGAACTATCTCTCAGGCCCTGTCTACTCTCACTTCAGGTAACAAGTATTGGTTTATGTCCCCTTTTGGACTCAAAACATGGAATAATTAATTTACTGACGTATTTGCTGCCATATTTCTTTGGCTAAATAACATGTGACACGACAAGGTGGAATCAGGCGCTTCTGAATTTTAGGGAATGATATAGATTTATTGGTAGAGTCTTAATGTGATATAGAGTTATTGGTAAAGTCTTAATGTGGTATAGGTTTATTGGTAGTCTTAATGTGACATAGAGTTATTGGTAGAGTCTGAATGCTTTGTAGTTTGTCTTGCTTTTGCTGGTAAAATTAGCAAATAAATGGCATCCAGAATTAATTGACTTCCAAATCTTGTGTGTG
>NW_004799326.1:17635-18573 GCF_000002075.1 Aplysia californica | reverse complement strand
AATATGTTTTCGCTCCTCGTGATCTATTTTCCCCTTGGCTGCCCTAGTTCGGGAATTCGTGTTCGGACTCGTCCTCCTGCCCAATGTTCGATCTCCGACTCAGACCCCACGAATTCGCCGAATTCCGAATCTCGACTTGACTTCGCCCATGCTTATCGCCCATGCTTACTCCATACTCATTCAGCCGCCAAAAGTTCGCCCTGCCTCGATTGACTCACGACCACGCCTCACCTGGACGTTTTTCTTCCACTTCCACTTACACCCACGCGAAATCGTTGGGTGAAAACCAAGGAGCTTAGAACTTACTGTAAACTCCTTGGGAAAAACGCAATTCGTGCCACTCCTGCCAAGACTAGAATGGAACTGTTTGCTGGCTGTCTGTTGATGGACAGTTGAGCGTGTCTTGCTCGTTCTCGGCTAGAGAACTAAGCGCGAAGGATTAATAATTAATAGTATTAAGTCAAGTGTGTATTTTGGAAACAGCAACATACACTGTTGACGACCAGAAAGAAAGATATAGAAAGATAGATAGATCAGAGAAGAGGAGGAGGAGGAGGAGGAGGAGGAGGAGGAGAAGGAGGAGGAGAAGAAGAAGAAGAAGAAGAAAAATTAATATTCTGTTGTTAACACGGAAGTGATCGAGTGACTGGCTCCCGGGAGCGATACAAGGCCTCATTCAAGAACAGTTAGTAGTTAGCCTAGGCCAAGCTTTTTTTGTTGGTGGCCTTTCGTGCTGTAACTGGACCAGGATGTAGTGTAGTGTTGACACGGTGGGGCGGGCGCTTACTACTGTGATTAGCATTAGTTTTCCTCAATGAGATAGGCTGGCTGGTGGCGGATCTTCCACGAACCATTGAGAAGATTGTTGACACACCACGAGATCAGTCACGGTTGCTGCAGACCGCTAGCTCCAGACCTTTCCCCTTCTAAATTCTCTC
>NW_004799326.1:11450-17389 GCF_000002075.1 Aplysia californica | reverse complement strand
TATATATATTATATGTGTGTGTGAGACAAACAGAAAAAGACAGGAGGACAGAAGAAAGTAGGGTCAACCAGTGGTGCACTCTAGTCATCAGTCCACCCAAAATCAGCTAGACAGCCTTTAACTTTAAAATAAATTATAAAATTCTAGAAAGGATGCTATCGCTGTAACTGTAAGCCATGCTCAAAGGTTTGGCTTAAAATCAGAGCATCAACCAAAACTTTAAAACAATAATAATGATGATGTTTCATTGACTTCAGACACCCCTGATGTTTTCTTCTATGTTTCACATTAACCCTCTTTTTCTCTAGACTCTTTATATATTAGGCTACCGTAATGGCTATATCATCATCATGTTATGTAGTAGTTTGCTTCCCTTAAAATCCATGCCCACGAATATAATGAATGTGAATGTCTACATCATTCATTGGAATGAAGATGGGCATTGTATTGATACAAATAAAGATCTAGTTCTAGTTACCGGTATTTCACTTCACACATTGGAACAAAGTCACTCCTACTCAGACACACCTTTTACAATCAACTTTACATACCCAGTCACAAAAGAAATGGGATAGAAGAGGTTTTAATATGTTCACATCAACTTTGTCTACCACTAAAACAATCATCATAAACCAGGTTGATAATCATTGATATAGTAATAAAACATTCCTTCTGTAAAATCACCTCATAAATATTCCCAGAGTGATATAAAATAAATTATCTTCCCTGAGTAGTCTGAAAACTAAGACCTCAAGTAAAGATCAAGTTTGAACACAACGTTTCTGGAGAATAAATACAATGCACTCCTTTCAAAAGACAACAATTTTGATATATTTTAATTTAGTCTTGTCAATGTCATAACCTGTAAGGGTAGTCTCTTATAAACTGTTTAAGTTTGTCAGGCAGCGGCAACGATGCTATGGACAGTTCATACAATTCCTCCCTATCTATAGATGCATTAATTTTTACCCGAGCCAGATGAGCAAGAGAAGGCGCCGTCTTTCTGAGAGGCTTCGCAAAGGGTATTTCCACAGATTTTCGATCCGTCTTTCCTCTCATTGTCAGACATTTTCCATGCTTTAGCTGGTTCAGTGCATAGTAGTCCAAAAGAGCAACTAGGCTGTCAAAGCGGGGCTTAACCTTGGGCTGTTCTTCATCCCCATCAAACCCAAACAAGCCATCTGTATATGAAATACGAACACTTGTGGCTCCTTGTTCACTCCGAACACTCACAGAATAAATATATCCAGGGTGAGCACTGTCTCTAATCAAAAATGATCCGGCTTTCGCTCTTTTTAACAGTTTCATCGCCGCTGGTTGGTCAATGGATGGAAAATAAAAACCACCCGCAACCAATTCTTCATGATTTCTCCTTAGCGTATCAAAGTCATCTTCCGAGTCAATGTGAGATGAAAATCCGCCGGAGCTAAAGCCCGAGTCGTAAGCCACCTCCACGCGGTGACCTACTCTGTTGCCCTGGCCGTTGTTTCGAGCCATGAAATCATGTTCTCCTGGAACGAGAATGTTTGCAGGAGGGTCTGGCACCGCGTTAGAAATATGGCTAAGGTGTCCAAGTTTCTGTGAAGCGCAAGCAACTGAAGGGGTTCCTGAGAATGATAACTGCTTACTATCAATGTAGCACTTTGACACCAAGATCTGAGAAAAAGCCGGACTATGTTGCAATGTAAGGAATTGTCGTACACGTTCCTCACAATACTTGCCACATATACAAGCAATGACTTCTTTCATTTCTGCAGACTCAGAATGCAGTGTGCAAGAGGAATGGAACCTATTGATGGTGAAAAACATCTACACACATGTAGGGTGATGATCGGAATAATCTGAAAAGAGAGGGGGAAAAAAATGAATTTGATGAAATTGTAAAATTAAATTTTTAAAAAGGGGAAATTTTCTGAAAACAGAAAAAATAATTGTTGAATTTGCTGAAATCGTAAAATTAAATGAAAAGAAAAGGAAAAATTTAATTTTTCATGTTCACAGTTATCCAAGATCGATAAGTATAATTAATAATAATTTCAAAATACTAGATCTAAAAAGAGAATCTTCAAATCCTTGCCTTTGACTTTATACGGACATAGATTGGCTGAATTCTAAAATAAAAGATATATATGTCCAAGACAGACGTCTAACCTCTTCCAAGACAGTAGACTACCAATACACACAAACAGAGCAGCGGACTATTCAGTACACACAAACATAATGTGAATAAGAGGGCAGGGAGGTATTTCTTTTAATTCTTTATTTGCCAGCCCAGCAAGTTAGACGATATTATATTATTAGACAACGTTTGTCACTTAATCATATGATTATATTATTAGATCTAAATCTAGGATCTATTATTATGATTATTATTATTATATTATCAAGACATAACCTATTTCAAGGCATCCAAGTCGGACAGTATAAGTAAGGCTGCAAGGCATGATCAGACATACATGAATCAGTAAAACCTCCTTTCAGACCCAAGATTTTGAACATCTCTAAGCCAAGGTACGAATATTGGCTCAAGAGAGTAAAAAATTAAATGGGACCTGCAGCTTCAGAAAGTGAATTTTACAGTTCAGGGATCACGACTAGATTTCTAGAAATTAGAAATATCCTATAGATCTAGATCTATATCTTTCAACATAATTAGAATCTATAAATGAAATTATTTTTATAAAATTCTAGATTTTTAATTTATGGCGCTAATTTTTTTTAAGTTTTGCTAAATCGATAGTCTGATCAGTTACCCTACTTGTAGATCTATGGAAAAAAACCATCATAGTCAATTATGTGATTAGGATTAGTTTTTTAAATTAGATCTAGATCTAGAGTCTCAATCTAGATCTAGACAAAGATAGTGAATACTATCATTGATCTAGATAGATCTAAATTCTAGATCTAATCTAGAACTCAATAAATCACTCTGACAAAGTCTTTCTATTTTTCTCTAAATTTACTGTAAATTGTAAAAAGGTGTTTGTCAGTCAACGGCAGTATAATTCTGCCCAGACCCAGACAATAGTATTAGAAGTTGGCCTCTGCCTATCTAGATCTAGATCTAGACTTTAGATATAGATCTACTCTACTAAGTTTTTTTTATATAATATAAATATAAATTAGTCTTTCATTGACACTCTTAGAGCTAGATCTAGATCTAGATCTAGAATCTAGATCTGATCTACTTGACTTAGTAGAGTTCCTCGCTTCACGTGTAGACCGATCTAGATATTAGATCTAGAGTCTAGGTTCTGTTAAGTCGCTGTTACTCACCAGTTTTACTGCCTGAATAGGTTGCTAACAACTTTGAAAGCGTTGATCGCACGATTTGTAATTTCAATAAAATTGGCTGTTGACCGTTTTGTTTCCAAGTGAGACTGAGACTGGTAGGTAGATCTAGAGAACACTGTTGTTACTGTAGCTTGTTCGATATCTAGAATCTAGTCTACTGAAACTGGCCGAAACTGAATCAAGTCAGACTTGTTGTGAAAGTCAAGTCGATGTAGATCTAGAAATCTAGATCTAGATCTAGATCTCGTAAAAGATTCACCACCATTAACTGAGTTTCAAACTTTGGACAAGAACGCGTACATTCGTCCTTTATATACACCCACACTCGTTACACAGAAGATCAACACTTTTAGTATGGTCACCTTGCCTGAGAACGAATATTTTTCTAAACAGACCAGTCTTTCTGGGAATTCCATTGGCCTGCCAAAGAGGTATTAAAAAACAAACACCAGAGGTCACAGCCAAGACGTCACCAACGTTAAGAAGCGAGGGCCGCGCGAGCTCACTCAGCTCGTGGCGCGGCCATCTCCGAGAGGACGCGAAACAGCGCTGTCTGTCACACCAGAGACTCTAAATATTTTTAGTGTCTCTGGTCACACTGCGGGTCCCTCGCAACGCCTTTGGGTCTTAATTGAGTATGAAGCGTTGAGTTCACAGTGAGCGCTTACGTCATTTTTTTGTGTAGTTCACTTTTTGTTGCTGTTTTCGTTGAGATCTAATAATATAACGTATATGTGTATGTACACAATACGGCACCTACTGAACAATAATTGTGCGAAACATATTGCGCATAAACTTGTGCTATAAATTATAAATGAACGATAGTCAGAGGGATATTTAATTATGAAGCAGTGGCTGTTTCTTTTTTTTTGGGGGGGGGGGGACAAATGAGTGACTGAGATTGTTCATAAATAGGACACTTGTACAGAAGACTTACAAAATTGGTTGTTTTTCCATCGTCAAGTTGGCCTTATGCTTGCTCTCAAATGTGAGTGTCGCGATGGTGGTATCACAAAATGAGAAGAGCAATTTCTGACTAGGTTATTGTAAAATCAACATAATGACCCTGTGTATGCACCCAAAGGGTGGTGTTCGTCGAGGGCAGGGCCTAGATTAAGAAACTTTTGTTGTTATTGAAATTACTGGGTCAAGATCTATAAAGAAAAAAGAAATGTTTGGTCGCTGGCTCACAGGAGTGCAATGCAAAGTTATGTGCGCATCATCAAATGAATAAATGAGCTAGAATGTGTGTGTGGGGGGGGGGGGGTTCACGCCCGTAAACGAAACTGAATAAGGTATGATTAAAACGTTCACTCACATTAACGACCTACTTGTGAAAGCTGTGATTACTCTCATTATCACGCTTGTTTGCACTTCGAATTAAGGCACAATTTTGAAACTTTGTTATTTCTGCACAGTTCTACACCGTAGGTTACTACCGTATTACTATTCCCACTGTAGTGTTTTTATTTGTGCACTCTCTGTATGCAATAATGTACCGACTGGTTTTCTAAACTGCTCAGCAATGGCGGTGTGCTTCTCGCGTCTGATAGGCTACCTGTGACGTCTCAGCTGCGATCTCTAGTTCTATAATATAACCTCGCTGGGATCAAATAAAAACAGTAATTCTGGCGGAAAAAAAATAAAAGGAAAAAAAATCTTGTGATTCTATAAATAACGCGTTCGTCCTACATAATTGTATTTTTCGGAACCGTTTTTTTTTTTTCTTCCCACCCACTCTAGGCTAAACTTAGTAAGCTAGGCATATTCTCCTGCGCAGAGATTCAGTTGTTGCAAATTTTTCGGGAAACAATCCCCAACAACCAGTTTCATAAGGGAGGATAATCTCCTTGAGAAAAGCCTAATACAAAATAGATCTACTGCTGTTTATAGCATATGGTGAACTTGAAGAGAGACAATTAAAAGGCGAATCTGTTTCGAAAAAACAACAGGGGTTTCCTTGAAACCAACTGCAAAGCCTTAATTATTGTTATTATCATTATCATTACTATAATAATTATTATTTTTAATGTTATCATATTACTAGCCCTATTATTCTGTACACGTGGGTGTTTGGTGGGTGGTTGTGGCTGTCATTGTCTCACTGAATGGTGTAGATTCCCTGTCTAGAATTCGTTGTTGTTCTTGTTCCTGTTCTTGGTGTTCTTATACTTATGTTGTTGTTGTTGTTGTTGTTGTTGTTGTTGTTGTTGTTGTTGTTGTAAAGGTGAGAATATAATAATATGGTCCCATACGTTTCTAGCAGCTCCTGGAGATAAAGGATTGACAGACGACAAAACTTGACCACTACCCTTTCCAAACCACCCAATAGCTTAGCTACTTTTAGTAGGCCTATCAGTTTCAGTTTTGTTTGGTCAGAGGTTTGCCAAGGAAATACAATGTAGGCCGTAAACCCGTCTCCCTCCCCATCTCCAGTAACAATAACCGAAAACATGGACTTGATATTCAACGTTGAATAGATCTACCCATAAACTCGTGGCCTAGAGGTTAAGGTGTTGGCCTCTCATTCAAAGGTCCCGGGTTCGAATCCGGGTAGCGACCGAAAAATTTTCTTCTCTAAAATTATCTCCTTTCACCTCCTTTCCTGCTCTCTAGCAATGTTCTGTTGTCTGCTTTCAATTCCA
>NW_004799326.1:8852-9911 GCF_000002075.1 Aplysia californica | reverse complement strand
TTACCAGTGTAACTACGTGCTTAAAAATAATCGGACGAAGTTGTGGAATAAAATTAGTAAAATCAAATCTTGAAAGACCTAAAACTAGCAAATATTCGGGGTTTTTTGTTTTTGTTTTTTGTTGTTTTTTTTGTTTTTGTCTTTGTATGGAATTCAGTTTTAACTGACCGTACCGGATACCCCCAGACTTACGGAATGGAGAGTTTCCATTCAATATTCATCCTTCTTTGTGATTTTTCTACGGAGAGGGTGAACCCGGATGGGTTGACGCGTCAGCCTATACATGTATTTGTGGATACCATATTAAGTCCGGTCACGGTTGGCTTGACGCTGTTCAATTGACAATGGGGTTGTCTCCTCGGGTTCCGAGAAACGGTAGCAGCACCTGGGGACATGTGAACAAGTCAACGGGTTCTGATCAAACTCGATCTCGTTGTTGTTGTTGTTGTTGTTGTTATTGTTGTTGTTGTTGCTGTTGTTGCTGCTGTTGCGGTTGTTTCCATTATTGTTGCTGTTGGTGGGGGTGGTGGTGGTAGTGGTTGTGCTGCTGCTGCTGTTGTTACAATTAATGTGGTCGTTGTCGTTGTTGTTATTGTTGTTGTTGTCACTAACATCATCGTCGTCATCATTGCCACTGTTATTGTCGATCATTACTGTTGTTGATATTGTTGTAAATATTGTTGTTGTTGTCGTTGTGGCTACCCTCATCGTTGTTGTTTTTGTTGTGATAGTTCAGTTACGGTTTATTTCAAGCAAGCTTTACCTAAAGGACCACGAAAACAAATTAGGATGTCAATGACGCTGAAAAGAAGAAATTCAAACGAGGTCTATAGAACCAGACCACTTAATCACCAATAAGAACTACATCTTGAGCACGTACATCTCAGCTAATCAAGATATTCATATATTGTAAATTGTGCGTTTAAAAAGTGCTGGTAATTCAAGTAATAGATAATACATGAAGATAGACAGAGAGACAGAAAGACAGACAGACAGACAGACATATAGATAGATAGATAGATAGATAGATAGATAGATAGATAGATAGATAGATAGATA
>NW_004799326.1:4293-5704 GCF_000002075.1 Aplysia californica | reverse complement strand
AGAGGTGCTGTACGAAAGAAGAGGGAGAAGGAGAAAGATATGTGAGGTGACGAGAGAAGACTAGCGGGAGAGAAAACGATCAATGGAGGAAAGAATCCTTTGTACCAACGAAGAAACAACAACAACAAAACAAAATCCAACTCACAATCTAGACTCGTATGTCCGTAAAACCGTGCCGGTCGGAAACCTATAAAAAAGCTTTTACTTTTACCAACAAGCAACTCTAAGCGTTGTCCTTTTTTTTTCAAACCAATTCGTATTGTCTAAACTTCTTTCTTCGGTACTTTCTCCCATTTCAATGCCACTTTTCTCATGTATCATAAACACACACACACACACACACACACACACACACACACACACACACGCTCGCACGCGCGCGCCGCGCACGCCAACCCCTCCTCTCTTGACCTCATAAGAGGCTTTTTAAGGGTCAGGACCTCTGAATTTAACGTTCACCTCCCCATAGGACTGAGCCAAATGGGTTGAGAGATCTGAAAACTCCACAAAACGACCCGAGTTCATCAAGAGTTCACCACGAGCGCCCGGTATGTGTCATGTGATTCGAATCTGGGTCATCCGCCCCATCAGTCACCACATACTCGCTACCTCAGAATTGCAATTAAGTTCTATCTGCTTAGTACTTTGTTTTGAGATATTTAATCTAAAAATTTTGAGTTTCACATCATGTCAAGCTTTTTCGTATGCAATTCTTTTAATATCTTAATAACGACTCCGAAAAAGCTTACGATTATATTAGAGCAGCTAGAAATTTGGTCTTTGATCTCAGGTCTTAGTAACTTTAAAAGGCCAAAAATGTCAGATAGAGCTTATTTGTAATTCTGAGGTAGCGCACTGTCATTGGGTGCGCTGTGCTGTAGCCTGTTGAAAAAAAGAGCATTGCTGCATTACTAAATCTGAGTCACCCACTCACCATTTATGATTATACTGCCCACCATTAACCAGCAGGTGTTGTGGAGAGTGTGGTGTGTGACACGCACTGCTTTGAACGACTCGTCCAAGTCTTTGCTTCACACAGGGTGATGGATAGATGTGCACTCGAAACTGCCTTACCGGTCACTAGAGCCGGGCGAAGAATCGATTCCGGGACCGATTCCTGCGGTTAATATTACTATACTGCTACAGAGGAAAGGTTCCGATTCTTTTTTACGTAAACTAACTGTTACCAATTACTTTATTAATTAAAATTTGTTTCTCTTTTTTCAAACTTATTTTTGAAAAGAAAAATGTTGGTGCCTCACCGTGTTTCGAAATCGAGGTCATCTTGGACCCTGAAGCTGCTTGAAGCCGACTAGCTAACCGTATGCTCCAGTTAAAAAACGAAAATTATCTCATCGACCTGTTGGTAGGTGGTTTAATTTAGAAATAAAGGCTGCAAAAAAAGAAAAAA
>NW_004799326.1:0-1714 GCF_000002075.1 Aplysia californica | reverse complement strand
CCTCTCTCTCTCTCTCTCTCTCTCTCTCTCTCTCTCTTTCACTCTCTGTCTCTCTATCTATCTATCTATCTATCAAAAGATCTATCTCTCTCTCTCTTTTTCTCTTGCACGTATGTCTATGTGTGTTTGTGTGTGTGCGTTTTTGTTTGTTTGTTTGTCCCTTGTAGTTATGTATAGTAGCCTAAAGTTAATGTGATAACTATGAAATTTACTTTCATGAACTGAGTATCCACTCTACTGTAAGAATTATCCAAGACGTCGATTAAGTAGCCCATCACAATGCTGTTGATTCGCAAAAAGGTAAGTAAATAAATTGACACATGTAATGAGAAAGCTTGTCAACACGAGGAGAACTGGAAGAAGAGCATGTAACTTAATGTAACTATGATAAAATAAACAAGGAAAGGAAGAAAGAGCGGAGCGGGGAAAAAGAAAAGAAAAAGCACCGATACTGCGTCCTGGCCATTAACCCCTTCACTTTCTTGCCCGAAACTGCCTTGAGCTCTTTGGTAGGATTGTGAAGCTCTCCCGGTGTTGAAAGGGTTAATGTGATAGCCACACCAACTTAACGGTTATTTTGAATCCGTTCTAAGTGCGTGTTTTTAAGAAAAACGCATTTGCAGGATATAAATACTACATGTATCAGATTATGGCAAAGATATGACGGAATCGATAGCGTAACTGCGATTTTAGCTTTTCTTTTCTCGCGAAAATCCTTCGTCCCCAGGATGCTCGTAGTCTCAACGTGTTTTTACATATAGGCTACGTCATGATGTCTCAACGTGTTTTTACATGTCAATGTAGGCTACATGATGTATGTGGCCCAACCTGTTTTTACATATTAAGGCTACATGATGAATGTGGTCTACACCTGTTTTTACATATAGGCTTCATGATGAATGTGGTCTCAACCTGTTTTTACATATAGGCTACATGATGAATGTGGTCTCAACCTGTTTTACACATAGGCTACATGATGTATGTGGTCTCCACCTGTTTTTACATATAGGTTACGTGATGTATGCAGGCTACATATTTGAGTCACGATGGCGCTCTTCAACCTTTAGGTATGGAGTTTTTGACATGATCTTAGAACTTGTTCGCTTGTCTTGATTTTGATGAAAAACATACCCATCTTTCTTGAACAGAATGTCGAGATACATGTAGTTGCAATTGAAGGAGGTGGGGTCGGCCTGGTGTTAGGTGTAAAATTAGCGAGAAAATGGCCGCCAAGGTTTGGTGAATTCAAGAGCGTGAGTGTCTTTAGAAACTGCAAATTTACATTTTGTGTGTGTGTGTGCCTTTGACCAACTTTTTAAAAAAGTAAAAATCCACGCAGAAATGTAGATCTATTTTAAATAGATTTTAAAAGTGATAATTTTTTTTATTTTTTTGAATTGATAACAATTGTCCAACACACGAAAAAAAAAAATCGGTTTCCTCGGTTTTTATTCTTTTACCTATTTTTGTAACATGTTGCACTTCACTTCGGATTAAAATGTGCCAGAAATTAAGGATTTTTTCTGCAAACTTTGTTTTTACACCCTTGTATTACAAAATGCAGCATAATAACTACATTTTAAAAATCAGCGTGTTCAGCATTGAATTTGCTCCACGAAAATGCCCTTTTTCAATATCCAAGATTTCCGAGAAATGGGACCTCGCTCCAGGCACACGCACATACACTCACACACACACACACACACACACACAC
>NW_004799325.1:14292-18182 GCF_000002075.1 Aplysia californica | reverse complement strand
TAATATCTGGCTCACTAACAAACGGACTGGATACATGCAACTTTAAAACTAATAAAGTGGCGAATCTAATTTAATATATTCAACTAACTTACTACCTAACTACCCGAGTAGCTAGCTGAGAATCATAAGGACTTAATACAAAATGAAATACTTACCAACTGCCTACCGAGGCATCCGGGTGTAACTGTTGAGATAAAAGACAAGCTTTCAATAACACAAGCAACACTTCAGCTTCTATTACACTTTGGGATTGACGCAAATCTCAAGAAAACATTTACCAGCGGGATGTTGAAGCTGTATCCATGTCGGAATGCTTAATAAACTGTCGAGAAATGGATGAATGATCTCAGCGAATGTTTACTAAAGAAATTATGTTCATTTTGATGAGAATTTCCTCTCCGTATTTATCTAGCATAAGATTTATTGCTCAAAATAGAAAAACAAGTAAGCTTGTGACATTCATAGTTTAAAAAAGGACAATTAAACAAAAAAAGACAGATATGATGAATTTACAGATAAACAAGTAAACAAATAATGCAGCGATTACAAAATCAAAGATCAAAGTGAGTAATATGCACGTAAAAACAAATACAAATACGTGTCACCAAACAAATTTTGTCAAACATTGCAAAAAAATAATTAATAAATGAATGGAAAATTAATTAAAGAATTTAGTACACACATAAATAGGGTGATAATTTTTTTAAATGAAGAATATTAATTCTTTCTTTATTTCCTTAACTTTTTCCTTCATTCGTTCCTTCTTTCTTTCTCATTTCTTCCCTTCTTTCTAATAAATCAATTCCTTTATTATAGCAAAAGTTATAGTTGTTATTATGATAGTTATAGAACTAGGGCAAGCATGATTAACAGAGTAGAATAAAGGAAAAACCACTCAGCAACTTGCAATGATCCCAAACACCACAACTTGCCGCTGATAGCTGGGCCTTCTACTTTCCTACAGACCTACAGAGGTGAGTTTGTTTGTTTGATAGATAGATAGATAGATAGACAGATAGATAGATAGATAGATAGATAGATAGATAGATAGATAGATAGATAGATAGATAGGGCGGGCAAAATTGAAGGCAGGGGTAGACCACAGTAACTTCCGTGGGGAGCCTAAACAGATGTGTGACGTGGAAAGATCATGTTTTAGTAAGTGTTTTACGGCACTTAAAATGCATTACGGGCACGTAAAATGTGCCGTAGATTAGAGGCGTTACATGACAGTAATAACATGTACAAGAAGGAGGAGCGGTAAGGACAAAAGATAACATATTTAACAGGACAGAAGGAGCAAATCACACCAGGGCACCCGCTAACCACTCACCCGGTGCTTCTTTGAGAGCATGCAGGCAGAGGAATGAGTGGAGAACCATGATCGCCAGCATGCAGACAGAGGAATGAGTGGAGAACCATGATCGCCAGCATGTAGACAGAGGAATGAGTGGAGAACCATGATCGCTAGCATGCAGTAGAGGAATGAGTGGAGAACCATGATCGCCAGCATAAGGAATGAGTGGAGAACCATGATCGCCAGCATAAGGAATGAGTGGAGAACCATGATCGCTAGCATGCAGTAGAGGAATGAGTGGAGAACCATGATCGCCAGCATAAGGAATGAGTGAAGAACCATGATTGCCAGCATGTAGACAGAGGGATGAGTGGAGAACCATGATCGCCAGCATGCAGACAGAGGGATGAGTGGAGAACCATGATCACCAGCATGCAGACAGGGGGATGAGTGGAGAACCATGATCGCCAGCATGTAGACAGAGGAATGAGTGGAGAACCATGATCGCCAGCATGTAGACAGAGGAATGAGTGGAGAACCATGATCGCCAGCATGTAGACAGAGGAATGAGTGGAGAACCATGATCGCCAGCATGTAGACAGAGGAATGAGTGGAGAACCATGATCGCCAGCATGTAGACAGAGGAATGAGTGGAGAACCATGATCGCCAGCATGTAGACAGAGGAATGAGTGGAGAACCATGATCGCCAGCATGTAGACAGAGGAATGAGTGGAGAACCATGATCGCCAGCATAAGGAATGAGTGGAGAACCATGATCGCCGATGTCCGTCGCAGATCCGGCACTTCTTTTGATGATATTATCATGGTCAGATCTAGTTGGTTCAACACTTTCAGTACGCAAAGGATTCCACAATTTTACCGACTCTGGAGCAAAGGTTGTTACCTTACTTAAAACGGCTATAGAACAGTCAAATATTGATGGATTTGTTTGTATGAGCACTGAAACTATTCATAATTGGACAGAGAATCACAATATGGGTGGGTTTGTTTGTATGAGCACTGAAACTATTCATAATTGGACAGAGAATCACAATATGGATGGGTTTGTTTGTATGAGCACTGAAACTATTCATAATTGGACAGAGAATCACAATATGGGTGGGTTTGTTTGTATGAGCACTGAAACTATTCATAATTGGACAGAGAATCACAATATGGATGGATTTGTTTGTATGAGCACTGAAACTATTCATAATTGGACAGAGAATCACAATATGGGTGGGAAAAATGTGGTAAACGTAGCACTGGACAAGGTGTAAATCGTGCAGTTGACGAATTCGGTACCCCAAAAACGCTACTTAAATGGCGACACGGAATCCAGCCGAACCTTCTTATGGCTTCACCTATGAACTTTAAAACCTATCCTTTGAAGAAGAATGTTCTACACAGTACCAGCATTTTTAAGAAGAGTTTTGTATACAGTATACAAACTTCTAAAGAAGAATTTTCTACACAGTTTCAAGACTTTTGATAAGAATTTTCTACACAGTTTCAAGACTTTTTAAGACAAATTTTCTTTACAGTACCAAGACTTTTTAAGACAAATTTTCTATACAGTACCAAGACTTTTTAAGTAGAATTTTCTATACAGTATCAAAACTTTTTTTATAAAAAGAAGGATTTTCTAGATCTACACAGTTTCAAGACTTTTTAGAAGAATTTTCTACACAGTTTCAAGACTTTTAAGAAATTTTTTTTACAGAATGCCAAGACTTTTTAGAAGAATATTCTACAGAGTACCAAAATTTTTTAGAAGAATTTTCTACATAGTTTCAAGACGTGTGTGTCTGTTGGGCCATTGTCAATGTCAGGATTTGGCAGTCTTGACTTTTATATTTCTCTGGCTATGTCTGCTTTACACTATCTATCTATCTATCTATCTATCTATCTATCTATCTATCTATCTATCTATCTATCTATCTATCTATCTATCTATCTATCTATCTATCTGTCTCATATGCGCTTTTACCATCGGTTCCATAGACGCAGTTTAAATAATTTAGGAAGCGGGCTGTTGGATTTTGTTTTGCAGGGGCTATCACAGTGTGAGCAGGATGGAAAACTTCAGGAAATAACTCCTCCATGGGGAATTGAACCCTCGTCTTCCACGAGGAACGGCCAACTGCCTGGCTTGACGTCACATAGACTGGCCAATTGTTCCCCCTGGAAGTGCAAGAAATTTGAGGATTCAGAAATAATTGTACCATGGGCAATGACACCGTGGTCATTTGCTTATGTTGTTGTATTCTTTGTTACTGTTATTGTTATTGTCATTGTCATTGTCATTGTTATAGTCTTTGTTACTGTTATTTGTTATTGTCACTGGCACTGGTATTGTTATTGTCATTGTCATTGTTATTATCATTGTTATTGTGATGATTATCATCACTGTCATTGTCATTGTTATTGTTATGATTATCATCACTGTCATTGTCATTGTTATTGTTATGATTATCATCACTGTCATTGTCATTGTTATTGTGATGATTATCATCACTGTCATTGTCATTGTTATTGTTATGATTATCATCACTGTCATTGTCATTGTTATTGTTATGATTATCATCACTG
>NW_004799325.1:9385-10525 GCF_000002075.1 Aplysia californica | reverse complement strand
TGGGGGTCACCTGCTTTCAGAGGTAAAATTAGTGAGAAAATGCCGCCAAAGATTAGTTATTTCCTTAGCTTAAGAGTCCGTGGTAACTGAAAATTTACATTTTTGTGCCTTTAATGGACGTTTAAAAAAAAAAATCCACACAGAAATGAGTTCTTTAATGAGCATGAAAGGTGTTGAGTCAAAAAACAAAAATTTGATAAAATTCACAAACCTGCGGAAAAATGCAAGTTTCTTCACTTTGATTATTTTGACGAAAGCCTGATTCCACCACTCTGCCTCACTATTGTTGTTACAGTGTTTGTTAAAGTCTCCTTTCAGAAAGGATTTGTGGTTGAAATTCGGTTGGTATTTTTCCCCCATTTGCTTTATGTTTGCTTGTGGTGTTTTTGTTAGCTACTTTTTGCTACAATGTTTGGTATTAGAGGATAATTTCAGAAAGGATTTGTTGAAATTCGGTTTGTATTTTTTTTTGTTCAAATAACTTTTTATGGCGTCTACATTAGCGTGGTACCTCAGGTGCATTCAGTGAAATCTTGTCTTTCAAAGGGATGAGATAGAAAGACGGATATGGGGACGACGACGTTATATTCATCGCCTGGGAGGAAGACAGACAGACAGACAGACAGACGGATAGACAGACAAGACGGACAGAGAGGAATGCAGACAGACTGACGAAAAGTTGTATAGACACTCAGACAAACAGACAGACAGACAAGATGGATAGACAGGAATACTTACAGACAGACAGACAAAAGTATAGACACACAGACAAACAGACAGACAAACAGTCGTATAGATAGACAAACAGACAGATATCCAGCTGTATGTAGTAGTAGTAGTACAAGGTTTTGCGGCGCTCGCAACTGCGTAAGGTCATGTGAGCGCGCTTCCAGTTGTATAGACACACAGACAAAGAGGTGGACGGACGAATGGACCGACAGGCAGACAAACAGACAGACAGACAGACAGACAGACATACAGACATACAAACAGGTATCCAGCGTCATAATACAAAAATCAAACAGAAGAACAAAGAGACAGAAACAAGACAAGACAAGACACAGGATACACGTACGTTTGACCAGTCGGAGGCACCCTCCAACCACCCACAGGTATGAACAAAACCATAGAGCATATATA
>NW_004799325.1:1441-2715 GCF_000002075.1 Aplysia californica | reverse complement strand
AAACTAAACTAAACTAAACTAAACTAAACTGAACTGAACTGAACTAAACTAAACTAAACTAAACTAAACTAAACTAAACTAAACTAAACCATGAGAGCTAGCAGCCCATCTCCTCAACACACATTGTTATAGTCTAAGTTGTTTGGACACAGAGGGAGCCATGCGCAAGACGTACTTTCTATCTTTTTTGTGTGTTGTTGTTGTTGTTGTTGTTGTTGTTGTTGTTGTTGTTGTTGTTGTTGTTGTTGTTGTTGAGCTCCTAGTACATGACCCACCATTTCAGCTGGTTCAAAGCTTCGCCCCCGTTGTCTACTGGCTAAGTGGGAGCGGAGTTAGAGAGAAGGGATACTGAGAACTTGGGGGACAACATTGGCTGCGTACAACGGAGGAACATCTCTCCCGTAACCTAAAGGTAAATGTTTTGTAAGGTTTTCATGTCAATGCCAACCACATCTTCCTGCAGCGTAACACAAAAGGAGCTAACGGAAGGCCCATATTCTTCTAGAAACAACATTCATTTGATGAAAAAATGAACAAAGGAGTTAGCAAACATGGAAAAGTGAGATCGTTGAAGAAACTTGATTTAGAGAAGACAGCAACAATTTTAGATAAAACATAAAATAAATGCGATATTATGATAAGACGCTGAATAGATTAACAAATTTACCAATAAACAAACAAATTTTAAAAAATGAATGTAGCTATCACGTGAAAACAAATACATGCATATTTAAGTCAAGTACATTTGTAATACAGGTAGGTACCACAAAGAAAAACACAAAAAAGTTTGAAAGTAGATTTTCTGGATTGGGATCGTAAGAGCTGTTTGTAAAATTATTAAAATCAGACAGAAAACAACGCCAAAGCATCAGTTATCAAGGCTTTGAATTCGTTCAAAACTTACAACATTTCCGCCAACTTGTAAAGCGAGCAAAAAGCGTTGATTTGACGCGTACCGCCACTCACACAATCATGTCATGGCAATACGGATATACTCATTCGTCATGTCTTCATGCAGTCATTGACAATGTTGAGGCATACAAAGACGAAAAGAATCCTTAGGCTTATAACTTCAAGTCTGTAAAACCACAAATTGTATGAAAACGGCTTTTCAATTGACAATTTAAAAATTGGGGGGAAAATTTAAACAACCAAAAAAAAAAAAAAGAAGAAAACGAAAGTCTCTCCTCAACAGTATGCTGTAACGGTCGAAGTGATCGTATCATTATTATCTTTGCGGAAGAAAACAAAACGAGCAAAAACAGACACCTCTT
>NW_004799325.1:0-1209 GCF_000002075.1 Aplysia californica | reverse complement strand
GAGATTAAACTGGTTATGAAACAATCTTTAAAACATGAAATAGATAAGTGAACAAAAAAAAAAGAACAACTATAAGATAATGGCAAATAATCAAATGAAGAAATGAATGGATGACTGAATGAATATAATATATAAGAGATGAAGTAAAGAAACAATTCAGAAACCGTTTCAAGCGCTCATATGACCTTATGCAGTTGCGAGCGCCGTAAAACCCTCTACTATAAACTGTTTCATTTTTTTGCTGTTTGGAAAAGAGTCTTCTGGTAAAAAAAAAACCCACAAAAAACCCAGCAACAACAAAACAACAACAAAGAAACAAAAGTATCTAATTTCTAAATGACATTTCCCACCAAAGGAGGCAACAGATCACCCAAGTCGTACTAACAAAGACAGCACTGCTAGACACCTGTGTGAAACTTTCCGCTTCCTGGTACTTTATCTGTGGCTCTGTTTTTTTGTGCTCTGGGGTAGAATAGACGAGGTTATGTATACAATATATGTGAGGCAGCGTGGTGGAATCAGGCTCTCGTCAAAATAATCAAGTTGAAGAAACTTGCATTTTCCTGCAGGTTTGTGAATTTTTATCAAATTTTTGTTTTTGGGCTCAACACCTTTAATGGCCATGGAAGAACTCATTTCTGAGAGGATTTTACTGAAAAACACTGATTAAAGGCACAATAGATGTACATATTCAGTTACCACGGACTCTTAAGCTAAGGAAACAACTAATCTTTGGCGGCCATTTTCTCACTAATTTTACCTCTGGAAACAGGTGACCCCACCTCCTTCATTCCGACTTGTATTTAATATAAACGGATATTATTTTCATCCAAATAAAGACAAGTGAACAGGCTTTAAGATGATACCAATAACTCTATGTGGCCAAAAATTGACGAGAGCCTGATTCCACCACGCTGCCTCACATATTTTAATGTCCTTGGCTAAGGTTAAAGTGTGTTTGTGTCCGGTAACTTTGAGTTCTGCATGCAAGCGCTGTAATAATAAATCATGAAATCTCTTTGAAGGCACGAATTTCTGTTAAACAGAAAACTCTAAGCACTTCACAATCCTCAACTTTCAGGGAAGCATACAGTGCACTATAACACTACACTAACATACAGATACGATATAACGGGTTTTGAACCTATTATCTTTCCGTTACGAGCCAGTCTAACAGTGTTGGTCTTTTTTGTCTCTTCTATTTCGTAA
>NW_004799324.1:11362-16150 GCF_000002075.1 Aplysia californica | reverse complement strand
TTATTCCATCTGAGGGTTTGTGTTTGTTGGACAGACAGTGCCTCAGGAAGGTCTTGCCTCTTTCTTTCCATTCCCTCTCTTGTGTTTGTTCGTCTGTCTGTCCTGATTTTGCTTCACCTGAAATAGCAGCTATGATGCATGCAGGTGCTTCTTTTTTGCTCATACTTAACATTAAAGATGAAAATTTATTGTAAGGTGGAAGGAAGTTGGTTTGGGTTTGGGGAAAAATCGCTTCCACTAAAACTTTTTGAAGGGGTGGAGGGTAGAAAATGTGTTCTTTTTCATGCAGGAGCTTAGTGTTAGTGGGTGGTCAGGTGTGGTTTGCTCCTTCTTTTCTATCAAACTTCTATCGTCCTTATCGCCCCTCCTTCTATTTTGTGTTTGTTACTCTCTTGTAACACCTGTAATCTTCGGCACTTATATGACGTTATTGTGTTGCAAGTGCCGTAAAACTCTTACTGAAACAATTCTATAAAGCTTAGAGTTTTTTGGTACTGACTCCATTTTTGCGGGTTTGAAGTAATGATTTACAGTCTAGAAGTGACAGCGTTAAATTCTAAGACATAAACAGCTCTCTTCAAGGTTTTGCGCGGCCTGTGAGCAAACTCTGAGCTGCCGCCCCACTTGGAACTTGAAAACTTCTTGTGTGTGTTTTTTTTGTCTGTCCTTTTTCTAATGTAGTTTGAAATAATGATCTATCGTACATATCACCAACTTGTTGCATAATGGGGGGTTTTCTGAACGTTCTTTTGGCAGCTACTGCTATGACATGAGAAGAAGTAATGGCGTTCTGAACTTGTAAAAAGGATTATCTTCTCTGATTATTTGTGGATGTGATGAAAAAGACAGCTGTCGAACATTTTTTGAAATATATGTATGTTACGTTGTTTCGAATTTATTTTTTAATATACTTTTGAAACTGTCGTTGCTTGTTTTGTTTTGTTGTTGTTTGTTTTGTTTCATTGTTGTTTTTTGTTTTGTTTTTGTTGTTTTGTTTGGGGGAGGAGGTACTATACTGTACATGGAGGGTGAAGAATGCGGTACTGATTTAGAAAGATAAACGCTTTTTAATTATGGAGTTTTTATCATTTGTGTAAAGTTCCGTACTGGTTCAAAGGTCAGCAAATGCGTTGATGCTTATGTGACTTTGTGAGAATTTACTTCAGCTGTAACATTTTGTTGACATAGTTTTTTGTACAGCATTGAATGGATATTTTCAGGCTGCGTTGTTCAAAAATGTTTGTTTTTCGGGGTGTTTTTTTAATGTATTCCTAAGATATGTTTGAAGTGGATCAAAAAAATGTAAATAATGTTTTATCTGGTAGCGTTGGTTGACAACCATTACTTACTCAAACGGTTTATTTTTATACTTCTTTGTCCTCGTGGATACACTGCTGATTTTAGCGGTCGCTCATTTTTAGACCTGACCATCATTTC
This sequence comes from Aplysia californica, assembly GCF_000002075.1. NCBI lineage: Eukaryota > Metazoa > Mollusca > Gastropoda > Aplysiida > Aplysiidae > Aplysia > Aplysia californica. The sequence continues at coordinate 14,713 of NW_004799324.1, read as the reverse complement.
ACCTCAGCATTTTATCATCCTGCACATTACTTGTGACATCTCTATCACTGGCAAAGTGGTGGTTCATTCACTTTTGAATGTTGAGGTTTGTGGTTTGGGTCCCATTTTGTCCATTTGAAGTTTTGAATTTTACTGAAACTATTTTTTAGGGTTTTTTTGTTTTGGGGGGTTTTTAAGCTGTGGCTGATGTGACTTACACCTGTGTAGATGACCTGACGGTATCAAAAAGGGTGTAACTCTCAACTGCTTGTTTAATTATGGCGATAACTTATATATCTGCTGTTGGCTTCACAGTGGGTGTTACCTTAAAGTTTCAAGTGGAAAGAAATGACAGTTTCAGAGATGTTTTGTTTTATTGTTATCCTCTACCATTCACTGACGGGGAGGAAAGGGGGGGGGGGGGTAGGCAGGCATACAGAGTTGCAGCATGGTAGATGCATGATTTTTTAACTCAGTAGCATGCCAGCCAGTACCTTATCAGGATGACCTTATAATGTGGTGTGTATGGCATTGGGGTCAAGTGGTCAGGCTGACGACTCGCTTGCAGCTGAAGAAAGTAGTGTTTAAGTTTAAGCGCTTAACACTTTGCAGTCACACAGCCAGCCGTACAAAATACCCCATCTGGTCACCCAGCCAGGAGAGCGACTGCATCAGACTTCTCGAGCCTGGCGGCAGGTGACCGGAACGAATAATTTTCGCCAAGGCATTATTGCGGCAAGTGATGGCAAAGTGTTAATCAGCTGCTTGCTCTGTTTGCTTCCCAGGAAACATAAAATACACAGTACGGCTGTAAAGTGCATAGTGCTTGCGGTTGAGCAGGGACATGCAATATACAAATGCTGTTTGTTTTTCATTATTTTTAAAAATTGTTATTATTATAATTTATTATTATTATTACTATTGTTATTAATATTATAATTTTATTACTATTACTATTGTTTTAATGTTATAATTTATTATTATCAGCAGCAGCAGCAGCAGCATTATGATCATTATTGTTATTATTAGTAGTATTTTTGTTATTATTATTGTTATGATCATTATTATTATAACATTTACTTGTTTTGGGGGTTGTTTTAATCAACAGTGAGTGGCATTTTTTTATTTGTTGGCATAAAAGATGCAGGCTTTGTACTTACTGACTTTTACAGGGTCGTCGAGTTTTTGTTCAGAACTGAATTGCACATAAAGTGTGGTTCTCATTCCTCAGTTTGATGGGATCAGACTTGGATAAGATAAGATAGTATAGATAGGCCTACACCTATATTGTCCAGATCCTGGCACATTGGTTTAGTGTTTTCACCTAGTAGGCCTACACACACGCACAAACATACACACACACACACACACACACACACACAGTCATAAACACACACACACACACACACACGTGCAAGCACACACACACACACACACACACACACACACACGCATACACGCGTGCACATGTGCACACCCATATAATACACACACACTCTTCCCCCACACATCCTCTCTTCCACACACATCTGTGCACATACCCATAATAATACAATAGTATATGACCAGTAGATATGTTCTGAGCAGAAAAGAAGTAAGCAACTAGTTACGCTTTTGATCGGAGTATAAAATATGTTGTTTATATCATATATACATGAATGTTGGATGGTTTTGCAGTTGAGCCTGCTCAAAGCGGTCATTCAAGGTCGCAGAAAAGTGACCATTATACAGTATAACACGGATAGGTCAAACACAGAAGACTCGAAATCAGGCTTTCGTCGAACTGTGCCTGCGCTCCCGCGGGTTTTTTTAGGTTTTTTTTTGGTTTTTTTCCTTCTTTATCTTTGTAAGATATCCCTCAGCCTACAGATTCCTCAAACTACAGAGGCCGGTACTGGTGGGTTCGAGCTATCTGTGAAAAATCGTGAAATGATACGGGTTTAACGCCCCTATCAACACTATTAGGTTATTTAAGGGGAGGTGGACCTCCCAGTTTAACGTCCGTCTCCAATAGGACCGAGCCAAGTGGGAAGTTCGTGTAAAGTGCCTCCTTTCCCAAGGACACAACGTCCGACCGAGCTGAGGCTCGAACCCCCGAACCTGCAATCTCATGATTACGAGTCCCGTAGCCTAAGAGCTATCCGTGTTATGCTGTATGTATACGAATGTTTAGGCTAAAACAGCACCTGGACATGGATGGCTGGTGCCTCTATAAATAAATCATTGATGGTCAGGTATACGAATGTTCGCTGTGGACAGGCATGACTGTAATTATGTACATTCCTAGATCTTGAATTGTGATCAAAAAGGGTCTGTGTTCTTTTGAGAGTGTTCTCTGTATTGAATTCTATTATAAAATGTTTGTGCTTTTGACTGATGTGTTCTGAGGTGAATATACAAAAATATGAATTCCAAGTTTACTGACGGGTGGTTTGCGGGTGCTCTGGTGTGGTTTGTTTGCTCCTTCTGTCCTATCAAACATCTTTCTTCGATATCTCTCCTTTTTTTTTGGTGTGTTTGTTACTTTCTAGTATCTTCTCTAATCTTCAGCTTTTGTGTGACCTAATTGTGTTGCAAGTGCTGTAAAACTCTTACTAAGACAAACCCAAAGTTTACTGTTGAATTCTTGTTGGCTCTTCAGTATTGCGTATGGCTTGGCACTGTCTTTTCTCTACAGTACAGCCTAGATAGTAGATTTATGCTTTGTCTTGGGACTGGCCCGAGAAGGATTTTTCTGCCTTTCACAGAGTGGTACTTACTTGGTCTAATCCTTCTCCACCAGCTGTGCATGAACTGCAGTGCGAGTTTTTTGTTTTAGTTTTCATTTTCACTGTACAAGATGTATTTGAAGAAAAAAAACACCAACCAAACCAAAACAAAACCACTTTTCCCTGATGTATAAGGAGCGTCACAAGCCCTTCGTTTAAGACTCGACGTGACAGAAGTTTTGCGGAAAACTGACTGTAAAGGTGTGGATGGTCGATATCAACCTGGATAGACCACAGATACCTTAAATATATAAACTAACACAAGATACAGAACCAACACGCCATGTTGACCAGAAGCAGTACTAACTACCTATACTGAGACTTTCTTTTATTGGAGAGCCTTCCTCCAGCATGAACAGTAGAGTAGTTTCCCTTGTCGGGCACACAACATAGTTACACCATGTGACCAAAACATGGTCCAAGATATAATACTGTTACTCTGACAGTGAAAGTATAGCAGGCCCTAAAATAATATAATACTGTTATTCTGGCAGTGACAGTAGGCCTATAGCAGGCCCTAAAAGGCCAGTGGTCTTGCTCAGATCTGACAGCTGAGACGTTCCCCAATACCTTTGCTATTGTACCAATAGTGTTCCAAAGAGGT
>NW_004799324.1:7867-11262 GCF_000002075.1 Aplysia californica | reverse complement strand
GCCAGTGGTCTTTGCTCAGGATCCTGACAGCTGAGGACGTTCCCCATACCTTTGCTATTGTACCAATAGTTGTTCCAAAGAGGTTTTCATATAGATAGATATATATATATATAGATAGATATATAATACAATACTAGAGCTTGAAACAGTGGCGTCAGACATGTGGGCCTTTTTTACCATCATCGATATGGCCAGCATACCCCCCCACCCCTTAACATGAACAATCTTCATCGTACTGTGGAACATATAGTCGATGTAGAGAGAAGGACAAACAAAAATGTACCTCATGATGAGTGTTTTTCATCTTTTTGTTGGTTAAGCCATTTCTTTTCAAGTTGTTTTAAACTGCTCCCAAAAATGGCTAGGTGTGTGTTCATATCTATGAAGATATGAATGTGTTGATTTGAAAATGAAACTGTTTGATTTGTTTTGCCTTCCCGCATTTTTTTTTTTTTTTTTTTTTTTTAAGAGTTTAGATAACTTTGTTTTGTGTTGCTTTACAAAAAGGGAGTGTTCTCTTCTTTTTCCGGAAAAATGCATGAAGATCTGATGAGGTCGAAATAACCACTTGCAAAGACTCTTAGTATTGATTTGTCCCCAGTTTGACACAATGTTATTTACGAATATATGACAAGTAAATAATAATATTAATAATAAATAGGTTTTTATCATTATATTTATTCTGACTTGGTGTTCTTTTTCTTTTTTTAAACATGTGCGTTGTCCGTTTGTATGTTTGGTTTTATTACGCTTTTTTCTGAGGTTGTTGTTTTGGGGGGGAGGGGGGGCGGGATCTTGTTCATTTGAGTTTATGATAAGCTCATACTGGTTACAAAAGCATGTGTAAGAGGTAAGATTTAACTGCTTTCTCTTTCTGGCTCATTCTCTCTTTCTCCCTGGCTTGCTAATTGATAATAACTGAAACTGAAAACAATACGGTCATCATGAACAGTGAAGAAAAATGTGAGGAAAAAAGAAAAGATGTAGATCTAGATGAGCGACCCGCGGCAGGTTCACTCATTGTCTCTGATCGTTCCGTCCTCATCTCCCCAGATTTCTGCACGGTACGCTGCTATGTTTGTGTGGGCATAGTGTCTCGTCCAGACAGGGGGTAAGGTAGGAGGGGGAGGGGGATGAACAAAGATCCAGGCACGACCATACACCACACAGATCAAGAGGTTACTGTGTTCGTCTCCCATGTAGAAAATACTGGGGATGAGCTAAAAAAAAAAAATTCAATTACGGGTGAGCTAGAAAATACTGGGAATGGGCTTTAAAAATATTAGATATGAGCTAGAAAATACTGGGGATGAGCTAGAAAATACTGGGGATGAGCTAGAAAATATTACGTATGAGCAACAACAACAAAAATACTGGGGATGAGATTTTTTTTTAATTTCAGAGATGAGCTGAAAAAAATTACGTATGAGCAAAGAATACTGTGAATGAGTTTTAAAAATATTAGAGATGAGCTAGAAAATACTGAGGATGAGCTAGAAAATATTATGGATCTGCTAGAGAACACTGGGGATGAGCTAGGAAATATTCAGGATAAGCTAGAAAATAGTAAGGATGAGCAAGAATATATTAGGGATGAGCTGGAAAATCGTTGGGATCAGCTAGAAAATATTAGGGTAGACCTAGAAAATACTGTGGATGAGCTTGAAAATATTGGGGATGAGCTAGAAAATACTAGGGAATATTGGGAATGAGTTAGAAAATACTGGGGATGGAGATGGAAAATAGTAGGGAATATTCGGGAATAACTAGAAAATACTGTGGGGAATATTCAGGATGAGCTAGAAAATACTGGGGATGAGCTAGAAACTATTACAGATGAGCTATAAATAAATACGGTTGAGCTAAAAAATATTAGGGATGAGTTAGAAAATAATAGGAATGAGCTAGAAAATAGTGGGGAATATTTGGGATGAGCTAGAACATATTAGGGATGATTTGGAAAAATTAGGGATGAGATAAAAATATTAGGGATGAGTTTAAAAAAATACTGTGGATGAGCTAAAAAATATTACATATATGCTAGAAAATACTGGGGCTGAGCTAGAAAATATTAGGACTGAGCTAGAATATATTAGGGATGAGCTAGAAAATCGTTGGGATCAGCTAGAAAATATTAGGGGGAGACCTGGAAAACACTGGATCAGCTAAAAAAATATTATTGATGAAGTAGAAAATATTGGGGATGAACTAAAATATGTTATGGAAGAATTAAAAAATACCGGGGATGAGCTAGAAAATAATAGGGATGACATAGAAAAAATAATAGGGATGAGCTATAAAATATTGCAGTTGAGCTATAAAACACTGGGGATAAGCTAGAAAATACTGGGGATGAACTAGAAAATAGTGCAGATGAGCTAGAAAATGCTGGGGATGAGCTACAAAATATTAAGGCCGAGTAGGAAAGTACCGAGGGTGAACTAGAAAATATTGAGGATGAGCTAGAAAATAGTGGGTATGATATAAAAAATATTAAGGTCGAGCTGGAAAGTACTGAGGATGAGCTAGAAAATACTGGGGATGAGTTAGAAAGTATTAAGGTTGAGCCATAAAATACTGGGGATGAGCTAGAAAATATTAGGGAAGACCTAGAAAATACTGGGGATGAGCTAAAAAAATATTGGGGATGAGCTAGAAAATATTAGGGTTGAGCTAAAAGATACTGGGGAAGAGCTTTAAGAAATACTGTGGATGAGCTAGAAAACATTACGGATATGCTAGAAAATGCTGGGGATGAACTAGAAAATATTAGGGATAAGCTAGAATTAGGGATGAGCTAGAAAATCTTTGTGATCAGCCAGAAAATATTAGGGTAGACCTAGAAAATACTTGGGGGTAATAAAATAGCTAGAAAATATTGGGGATAAGGTACAAAATACTGGGCATGGAGCTAGAAAATAGTGGGGAATATTCGGGAATAACTTGAAAATACTGGTGATGGAGATAAAAAATAGTGGGGAATATTCTGGATGAGAAAATTCTGTGGAACAGTGGGGATGAGCTACAAAATACTGGGGAACACTGGGGCTGGAACTAGAAAATACTGGGGATGGAAGTACAAAATATTGAGAATGAGCTGGAAAAACAGGGGAACACTGAGGAAGAGCTAGAAAATACTAGGGATAAGATAGGAATTATTAAGGATGAGCTAGAAATAAATACGGTTGAGCTAAAAAAAAAATATTAGGGATCAGTTAGAAAATGATAGGAATGAGCTAGAAAATAGTGGGGAATATTTGGGATGAGCTAGAATATATTAGGGATGATTTGAAAAATATTAGGGATGAGCTAAAAATATAGGGATGACTTTAAAAATATAGTGGAGGAGCTAAAAAATGTTACAGATATGCTAGAAAATACTGGGGATGAACTAG
>NW_004799324.1:1846-3361 GCF_000002075.1 Aplysia californica | reverse complement strand
ACTGACATAATCTAACAAAACGCCTTTTTCTTATTCACTGCAGTTTTGAGAAATCAGCGATTATCTGTTTTCTTATAATATCAGCATTCTGTTGAGCACAGGGAATGGCATTAATTCTCTTCAGGGTATGAGATCAACCGTTGATGTACGGCGCAAACTAGATCTAGTTTAAATACTATGCGAAAAACGAAAAAATGCTAATTTCTCGAAACTGTCATGAATATGAAAAAGGTGTTTTGACAGTGTACAGCTGTATAGTTTGTGGTCTACTGCTGGGAAAGACGTGTAGGTGGGTGTTAAGTTGAGTAACTATGGTCAACACCCAAAGGCTATAGTTTGTTTATATAATGCGCCTCTTTTCTGCATCAAAGGGTGTGACATACGAGTAAAAAACAAGGTTACCAAGCAAAACCCAAAAAAAAATTTGTGAAGATCTTCCTACATTGCTACCTCTCTCATATGCATTTCCCAGCTATTTATAAGTTTAATAAAGAAATTCTAGGCTTCTAAAGATGGATTTTTTTATGTAGATGTCTATAAAGATGCTCTAAAATCCGAAAAATGAAAAAAAAAATTCAATATTTTTACTAATCTGAGTGGTGGATCCCCTTAGAGGTGGCAACAGTGGGCGTTGGTCATTAAAAGGCTGACGCCGATTCACATAGACTCTTGAAACAGTGAATATGATTTTAGAACTTCCTGTTCAACCTATACAAATGGATATAAGCTTAAAAATGGATTTTCGGCACTTATATATGACCGTATTGTTTTCCAAGCGCCGGCAAACTCTTACTAAAGCTAAAAACTAAACAAATGGATTAACAAGACCAAATATCATAAATAAATAAAGTTGGTGTTTTTACACCTCTATGAACATAATTTAGATCGTTACGGGGTGGGTGGCTGGCGGGTGCTCTGGTGTGGTTTGCTCCTTCTTTCCTATCAAACATCTATCGTCCTTATCTCTCCTCCTTCTTTTTTGTGTTTGTTACTCTCTTGTAACACCTCTAATCTTCGGCTCTTATATGACCTTATTGTGTTGCAAGTGCCGTAAAACTCTTAATAAAACTTTAAAAGAAACAACTTAGCTGATCGTTATGGTGGATGGCGTCGTCGGCCGAGGCTGTACCGGAGAACTGAGAAAGATGCAATAATCCCAGCAGAAAGATCGAGAAACTCGAAAAAATTCTCCTGACATAACAGGGGAATCGAACTCGGGTCCTTTGTGAGCGACGGCGAAGTCGTATTAGAGAAGGTAGACACGAAGGCCACCCAGCAAACTTTATAGATTCCCTTAAGAAATGAAGTTTATCCACCCACAACGCTTCAAGGAAATCCGTTTTGGTTGTTTTTTTTTGTGTCTCCTGTAACATTTGAAAACCATGACTTACCATAGTTTACTTGGCGGCTTTCGAACGATCTGATCACGTAGGGGCAGTGCCAAAAATAGATAAATATTAAGACTGTGTGTATGTGTGTGTGTGTGTATGTGTGTGTGTATGTATGTATGTATGT
>NW_004799324.1:0-383 GCF_000002075.1 Aplysia californica | reverse complement strand
ACCCCTCTTCAGGATCCATCCCAGAGTCTGTCTGCTTACAGTCTCCATCATAATCTGGTTGGAGATCCGTCGGACTGGTCCGCACAGGTGGCTGTGTTTCCCTTCTCCTCTTTGGATCCCCTTCTCCTTCAATCTGCCTAGAGTGTGGGAACCGCTATCCGCCCTATTCTTCTTCGAATTTTCCCTTACAGCGGTTAGGACGGTGGGTGGGTCCAGTGTCAAATTCCCTCCCACGCATTTGTGAGCGCCGTAAAACCTTACTAAAACTAAAACAAGCAAGGTCTGGTCAATGTTATGTATGTCTCACAGAAACAGGAAACAGCTGGCTGTGGTCGGCGATGAATGTGCGCACGAAAAGACATGACGGCATTGTAGGGTTGCGG
>NW_004799323.1:17430-18665 GCF_000002075.1 Aplysia californica | reverse complement strand
TTCTTTCCTATCAAACATCTATCGTCCTTATCTCTCCTCCTTCTTTCCTTTATATCAAACATCTATCGTCCTTATCTCTCCTCTTTCTTTTTTTGTGTATGTTACTTTCTTGTAACACATCTATTCTTCCGCAATTATAATTATGGCCTTATTGTATTGCAAGTGCCGTAAAACTCTTGCTAGAACTAATAAAAAGAAAATGTGTTTGTTTGTTTGTTTGTTTGTTTGTTTGGTTGGTTGGTTGGTTGGTTGGTTGGTTGGTTGGTTGGTTGGTTGGTACGGTGTTGAGTACGGGTTGGGTTTATTTCCGTTTTTTTGTTTTTGTTTTTTTTGTGTTTTGAATAAGTCCATGCGCAGCTTCTGCCACCTCCGCTACATCATGCACTATTCACTATTCTCAACGCAATGCGATGACGTGACAGCACCATTCATAGTGCTTCGAAATTCGATAGAGATAGGAGAATGGGAGCTCATTGCGACATCCCACCGTAGCCTACACGATTTCTTGGAAATACATTCCCTGCGTCTTGAGAGTGAAGTGCCGTTGTGCTATATTTGGTGTGACTAGAGAATATTGAATAGTGCTGTGTATATTTCTCATTGGCGTGTTTTATAACTCTTGTTGGCTCCACATACCAATCTGCCCCGTTAGATTCGAGTAGAAATTATTGCGGTATTTACGTAAATGATTTTAGAAACATGAAAAGCTCAAATTTCACAACAGATTGAAAAAATGAAAATCCATTAAAAATACGTAAAAATCACCCGATATTCGAATGGCTCTGCTGCTGCCACGTTTCGAATAGCTGTGAATAGTGCAGAAATCGTAAACGTCCAATAGTTGACTCGAGTCGGCTCAGTGGCGTGAGTAATCCATTGGTTAATAAGCTGGACAATCGTAAGATTGTGTGTACAAGGTTCGAGACCTTTATCTCGATCCGACGTTGTGTCCTTGGGAAAGGCACTTTTCCTGAATGTTTCCTCTTGACTTATCCCATCGGAGATAGACTTAAAATTCAGCGGTCCCGCGACCTAAATAACTATTTATAGCGTTGCAAGGGGCCTTAAACCCCTCCTCCTTCGCAGTCGGCCCTGATGGTATCTTTAACTTGCTTACAATAAAGCGGGCGGGTGGATTACCGTGGTTCGAATTCATTTCTAGGTGTTGAGGATTTTGTTGTATTTAAATGGTTGGGTAATTATTGGTGTGTTGTATGTGCCCTTGCCCCGCCCCC
>NW_004799323.1:14240-15554 GCF_000002075.1 Aplysia californica | reverse complement strand
TGTGTGTGTGTGTGTGTGTGTGTGAGACAGAGAGAGACTGAGAGACAGAGAGACAGAGATTGAAAGAGAGAGAGAGAGAGAGAGAGAGAGAGAAAGAAAGAGAGAGAGAGAAAGAAAGAGAGAGACAGCGAGAGTTTGGAGGAGAGAGAGGGAGGGAGTACGGTGTGCTTGTATGTGTGTAAATAATCTTGATTTTTGTGTTTATGACTGAGAGATAGTGAGAATGAGACAGTGAGCAAAAGATATAATATCATCAAAAAAATATCCCTCCCCCCGCCCAGTTGGTGGTTGGCGGGTGCTCTAGTATGGTTTGCTTCTTCTTTCCTATTAAACATCTATCGTCCAAATCTCTCCTCCTTTATTGTGTTTGTTACTCTCTTATAACACCTCTAATCTTCGGCACGTATGCAAGTGCCGTATAAACTTACTAAAACTACCCCCCCCCCCCCAACTAAACACAAAACAACTAGAAAACACAAACTGTTGGCGTTGTTTACTCGGACGTTAAGATGTTGTTGGGTCTTTATTTTATTTTATTTCTTAAAGTTCATATCTATCTAAATTATTTTTAAACTGTATTTTTGAATGTTTAAATCTATTTTTTATTTCTCTAATTGTTTTTACTGATCCATTATTTTATCATCGTTTTATCCATTCATCTTTTTATTTAGCCATTTATTTATTTAATTACTTTATCTACAAACTAATTCATTCCTTTATTAATTTATTTATTCATCTATTTATTTATTCAATATCGATATCCAGAAGTGGCCAATTTCTGGGCCACCCATCGCCATCCATTGTCTCCAGGTCCTGTCTCCCTGATTGTCTCCATTCTCCCCAACTCCCTGCTCCACTCTATCCACGTTTGTGTGTCTCCTTTTTTCTCCCATGTGTACTCCATGACCTCTTAAGCCAAAGAGCTCCGTGTGTGAACTCACATCTCTGGGCGCGTGTAGCGGTGACCCCTGGGAGATCTTTGCATGTCCTGGTCGCCAGAAAGAGCGGGGAACCTGCCTTCTCCTGGCACGGGTTTTGAATGGCGGCTGGCACTCTGAGAGATTAGGACGCCGGAGGGGGGATAATTAAGAGTGACATCTACCTAAGTGCCGGAGCTGTCCAGAGGGTTATTTGAATACGATCTTGAGTGGAAAAGGTTGATGAGGAGGGGGTTTGAAAGTGAGTAGAAAGGGGAGGGGGTTGAAAGTGAGTAGAAAGTGGGGAACGGGGGGGTTGAGGGATGGAGTAAGTGAGGGAGAAAGAGAGAGAGAGAGAGAGAGAGAGAGAGAGAGAGAGAGAGAGAGAGAGAGAGAA
>NW_004799323.1:9235-11002 GCF_000002075.1 Aplysia californica | reverse complement strand
GGGGAATATGGGTTTTCATTTCCTTTCGTTTTCAGTTTGTATTTTTATGTTTCTGTTGAAATATAACCATTATTGCACAGACTGTACGCTAATTACAAGTGAACAGTGGAGATTTAGATTTCCCTGTTGTTCACTTTTTTCTTGCCTCATTGTATAACATTTTATATATTATTGTTTTTTTGCATTTTTGGTTTGCTATTTAAGACTTTCGAGGACCTAGTTTCCCACAATAGAAGATTTTATTGCCCCACCTCCAGGATCATTGAGCTTTTTACAGCTTTTGACTTGGTCTGAAACGACGTCAGAGTCTGTTATCATGCATGCAGGAGATGTGTTTTATGATGTTTCGTCGATTATCATCGTCTTTTTTGTCCCATTGGAGATATCCCAAATAGCTGAGATTGGCCCTGACAGACAGATAACAGAGTTGAAACAAGTTGCCTGAAAAATCATGTCCACTGTGACGTAGGGCTTTTCTCGGTACATCTTGAAAAGATTTGATCTATGCATTGACTGTGAAGTTGAAGTGTCTGTGGTACAGCAGTTAGGCTGTTACTCAGGACACTTGTGCTCGATTCCCGTGCGGGGAGAATTTTTATCGAGTACATGATGTCTGTATATCTCGGTCTTACTGCTGGGACATTGCATGCCTCCCAAACCTGGTTGGAGCTGACATGCAGGGTCAACGTCTGCCTCCTGAACGGTCTAAAATTTGTTTATGGGGACGAAAGAACACCTACAATGAAAGCACACACATACACAGACACACACATACACAGACACACACATACACTGACACACACATACACTGACACACACATACACAGACACACACATACTCTTTCACACACATAAATATAACAACTTTAAAGTATTATTTAAATTTCTTCCGCACAGATGCTTTATCTTAACCGTCAAGAACATTACATTACCTATTACTTCTAAAATAATATCCATGTATTATGTAATCTAATAAATGACACTCTCATTAATTTGTAAATCGCCACCTTGTCTACTCCGCAGATGCCCCATTGTTGCCGTCGGCGCCATGACTATGACGTAAGCCGTTTCCATGGAGATGACATCATCAGCGCCGCTAGTCAATGGCGCGGCGTCTAGTGCAGCAGTGTCGTCGCGCACGGGACGACCGCCGGTCGGGGCAGCTGCTCGGGGCGGCCGGAAGGCGCGCATGAAAAACCGCGGGAGTCAGACCTGCAGTTCTGACGACGACGATCTCCACTCGGACGATAACCTCCGGCCTTACGAGGAGGTCAAGGTCGCCCACCACGACAAGAAGTTAGCGGGGTTAGGTGAGTTCTTGGTTTGGTTGGATCATATTAATGTTTTTAGGTTGGCTTTTTGGTTGAAGTAAAGAGAAACACATCGGCACAATTAATTACTGTTGTTTAGTGATTAGTCCTATTGGAGACGGAAGTTAAATTGGGAGTTGTCGCCACCTAAATTAGCTAACAGAGTTGATGGGGGGCTTGAAACTCATCACTTACTTTGCCGTATATAACCTCTTTTGGTTGGCATTAGTTCTATCTGTCCACTTTGCGTGCTCTTGTGAAGTCCTCCGGGAATTTGAATGTCAAATCTGGTGGTATCACGCTTTTGACTCCTGTGTGATTGACTCTGGTTCGAACTCTCAAATATGGATGTCAGTGTGCGGAGTGCTCAACACTGCAACCATTATTTTGACTCCGACTTGAGAGGGAGAGAGAGAGAGAGAGAGAGAGAGAGAGAGAGAGAGAGAGAGAGAGAGAG
>NW_004799323.1:5599-7165 GCF_000002075.1 Aplysia californica | reverse complement strand
GAAAGAAAGAAAGAAAGAAAGAAAGAAAGAAAGAAAGAAAGAAAGAAAGAAAGAAGGAAAGAAAGAAAGAAAGAAAGAAAAGTTGACAGACGGAAAGATAGACACCTCTCCTCTCATCAAAAACAGCAAAGTGAGAGGGAGCAGGATAAAGCTCCGCTCGTGTCATTACCCCTGACCAGTGAGCTGGAACCGGGAAATATTGATGGATTCTGCCACCATTTTCTCCCGCCTTCCGACGCGCTAATCCGACATTATGACCGGACAACATGCAGTTATTTCTGCGCATGCGCTATGTCTTTCGCTTCAGTGACCCGCGTTAGCATCATCGCCGAAGGACGAAGTCATTTCATCTCCTTGTTTTTCTGCACGTCACCGTGTTTATCTTTCTGCCTCCGTCTTGTTTTTATCTCAATTTTTTCGCGTAACAATTTCCTATTTTTCCTTTTTCCCAAACTTTGGTATTTTATTGTTTTTGTTTTTGTTGTTTTTTTCGCTCTGTGAATCTCTTTCTTTCTCTCCCCCCGCCTCATCTTATTCTTCATCAACTTCTATCTTTTTAATGTGTTTGTTAAAATCTTTTTTTCTTTTTGCTCTGCACTTTCCCCTTGTTTGCTTGTCTGTGTGTCCATTATTGTCTGTCTTTTTGCCTCTCTATGTGTGCCTGTGCTCATGACTCTCTTTCTTTCTCTCTCCTTCCCTCCCCTCCTCCCTCCCTCCCCTGCTCTCTCCCTCCCTCTTTCACCCTCTCTCCCTCTTTCACCCTCTCTCCCTCCCTCTTTCACCCTCTCTCCCTCCTGCTCTCTTCCTCCCGCTCTCTCTCCCTCTCTTTTCCCCCCTCTCTCTCTCTTTTCCTCTTCTCTCCTTCCCTCTCTATGTCTCTCACCTCTATATTTTTCTTCCTCTCATTCGTTATAACCTTCCTCCCACAATAATCCCCTCCTTTATAATATAATATCTGAATCTGTAAATTTATACAGCTCAATCTGTTCAAGACAATCACTTGTTCAAACGACCACCTCCCACTTCCTCCATGTTTTTTTCTTCCTTTCTTTATGACATTGTTCAAGACGTCCACCCATCTAAGACAATCACTTTTCTCCTTGACAACGAGTGACCGTCTTGGACAGGTCCGACTGCATAATATTACATTACATTTCTTTTTATTTCTTTCTTCATCTCAATGCGCCATCTGCATCTATTCCCACCCTTTGTGGTTCTCTTGTACTTCATACCCTCTCTCTCTTCCTTCCTCCTTCCCCTCCTCCTCCCTTCCCTCCCTTCTCCTCGCTCCTCCGTATCCAAGTTTTTGTTTTTGCTTTGTTTTTGATAGTTTTTTTTTCTCTGAGACTGCTCATCTCCTTGCACGCTTAATCAAGTTTTCCAATATTGATAATTGCCTCAGAAACTTTTCCTCCGTCTTTTTTGTGCACATGTGGATGTTTGCACATGCTGAAGTGTGCGCTGGGCGCTGGGCCCGTCTCTGGGAGAGGCAGTGTGCTGTGCTGCCCTTCTCGCTCCCTGTGGTGGCATCGAGGCCGGGATCGTCCATGTTTGAGTTTGTGTGTG
>NW_004799323.1:3624-5062 GCF_000002075.1 Aplysia californica | reverse complement strand
AAAAAAAAAAAAAAAAAAAAAGAAAAAAAAGAAACGCTGTTGATTATAAAACAGCGTCCATTCTTACAGCACTGCTATTTTTTTTTCTCCTAGCTATACACAGAACAACTTTACGGCACCAAGTAGCCAGTCGTAGAATAGTTTGGCAACGACCGCTTTTCCTTCCTCTTACCTGTCAGGTCTGATAAATACAAGTGGTTGGTGATTGGTGGGCAGGTGGGCGGTGGATGGTGGGTGATAGGTGGTGTTAGGTGGGTGGTGGGTGGTGGATGGTGGTGGTTTGTGGGCTGTGGGCGTTGAGTGGAGGGTGGTGGGTGGTCTTTGGTGGGTGGTGGGTGTGCGGTGGTTCGTGCTAGATGGGTGATGGGTGGTGTGTGGGAGATGATAGGTTGGCGTTGATGGTGGGTGTTGAGCGGTGGGCGTTGATGGTGGATGTTGATTGGTGGGCGGTAATGGTGGGTGTTGATTGGTAGGCGGTTGGTGGTGTCATGTGGGCATTGAGTCGTGGGTCATGGTTGGTCGGTGGGCTGTGGGCCAAGTTGGTGAGCAGTCAAGCGTGCTCTCTTCTCCTTTTCTCGAATTTACTTAACTGTTCCTGGTAATAATGTGTTGGTTGTAGTGGATGGTTGGCTGATGCTCTGAAGTTGTTTGTTCCTTCTTTCCTGTCTAACATATATCGTCGTCGTCTCTTCTCCTTTTTACTTATTTAATTGTCTGTTCCTGGTAAAAGAGTATGTTGCTTATTGTGGTTGGTTGGCCGGTGCTCTAGAGCAGTTTGCTCCATCTTTCCTATCAGACATCTTCCTCATCTCTTCTTCTTTCCTTCGCATATCTCTCTCTTTTTCTAACACTGTTAATCGTTGGTACTTATGTGACCTACTTTTGTTGTAAGCACCGCAAAACCCTAAGTAAAAAGTAGTAAAAATTAGAAGTAGAAAAAACAACAACAAAAAAGTACGGTATCTATTATCAGGATAGTTTGCCGCAAAATGAAGCTCTTTTTCTGTTTCTGTTAGTTATAGTTATCGTGTGTTTATGTCTGCCGCTAGTGATACTCAACTGTCCCGGGAAAAGAAGAGAGAAAGAGCTTTGATGGGGTTGTTTGTGGAAATTCCAATCCCATGTGGTTTTAGTCGATGCGCGATATTGCTGGGGTTGGGGATTTTTTTTAGTTGGTAGGTAAACGTTGGAGCGGCTCCAGAAGTTTCTATGGTGACGCGTCTCTGGAGAGGAAGTAGTGGAGGTGCTTGTTTTGTTTGTCTGCTGATGTGTTTTTGTTTTTTTGTCACGCAACCGATTTTTGACAAGGAAAAGGGAAAGATGATGACGATGGTGATTGTGGTGACGATGCAGCAGCTGCTGCTGCTAGGGAGGGATGGTGATGTTGATGATGATGATGATGATGATGATGATGATGATGATGATGATGATGATGATG
>NW_004799323.1:0-1989 GCF_000002075.1 Aplysia californica | reverse complement strand
GCAAAAGGGTCAGGAAAGAGAATTAAGAGTCTGAATTCGGATAATGTTTCATTGAGAATTATCCGGTTATCTGGAAAGTTTATCCGGATTTCGCCCACCTCTTACGCACATATTCCCGTGGAACGTTCTTTCAGCCCGTGTCAACGACAATTGTTCTGACGTCTTCTGCCGCAAACGCCCTTCTGATAAGACCAACCCCGGCGTCTGGGGTGTGGTGTAACTGTTATTCACTTCGCTGTTGCATCTGATAGACCTGAGTTCGATTCTTGAGTGGGTGGGAATTATTTTTATCGTGTTTCTCGGTCTCTTTTTGTGTTGAGATTTAACATCCGTATCAGCCCGAGCTGACTCTCAAGGCCAGCCAGAGACTCGAGTTCGATTCTTGAGTGGAGAAAATTAGTATCGGGTATCTTGGTCTTTTTTCTCAGATGTTATATGTCTCTTAGCCCTTACTGGTTCTCACAGGCTGTGTCGGGAATAGTGTCAATGGGGGCGTAAAATCAGTAGCGTACTTTGAACAGATAAGACCTCGAACTGCAGCTGCACATGAAACAACTTGAGAAGATGTTATTAAACATTTTATATTTAATCTATATTTGTTGTCTGAAAGTCCATTTAGACTTGTCCTCATCGACTCTGCTTTAAAAATTTTATACAACAACTTGAGAAGATTTAAAACATTTTATATTAAATTAATTATATTTGTCATCTACTCTGCTTTTTAAACTACTTTAGAACATTTTAAATATTTGATATTAAATTTATATTTGTTGTCTGAAAATGTACCAAGACACTCTGCACCTACTCTGCTTTTTTAAACAACAACTTGAGAAGATTTAAAATAATACGTGATATTAAATCTACAATAAATTGTTGTCTGCAAATCTACCAAGACTCTCCCTCATCTACTCTGCTTTTTAAACCCTACAACTTGAGAAGATGGCGGCGAGGAGCACACGAGCCCCGCCCAAAGGCTGGTGGTGAAATTACTGTCCTACGTCTCATAAACCACAACATTTGCCAGTGCTATTTGCTCAGGGGCACCGGAGTTTGGCCTTTCCGCGGAATCTGTATTTATCCAGAGATCATGTCGTCTTTATTTTACCCGCGGCATGGTTACCATGGTAAGGTCAAGGAAGGATAAATATTTTGTCAGGCAGGGGAGATCAGTGTGGTATGGCGTGGCGGTTATCGTTCGTCTCGGAAGCGTTTTTTGCATGTCTGCTGTTTGTGTTGTTGTTGATATGAGCTGGGGTAACAAGGAAGGAAAAAAGGAGCTGAGGGAAGCAAGGAAGAATAATAAGAGCAGGGGAGGAGCAGGAGAAGGAAGAGGAGGAGGAGGGGGAGGGGAGGAGGGGGAGGGGGAGGGGGAGGGGAGGATGAGGAGGAGACACCAGAAGACAAGGTGGGTGGTTGGTGGATGCTCTGGTGTGGTTTGCTTCTTAATTCTTTCCTATCAAACGTCTATCGTCCTGATCTCCCTTTCTTCTTTTTTATGTTTGTTACTCTCTTGTAGCACCTCTAATCTTCTGGCGCTCATATGACCTTATGCAGTTTCGAGCGCCGTAAAACTTAACTAAAGCTAAAACTAAACCAGAAGACAAGAAGTGAAACAATGACAACAGCAGCAATACGAACCAAACAACAACAGCAGCAGCAATAACAACAACAACAACAACAGCAGCAGCAACAATAACAACAACAACAACAACAACAGCAACAACAAAAACATCAACATCAACAGCAGCAGCAACAACAGCAACAACAACAACAACACGAACAAAACACCAACAGTAACAAAAACAAAAACCATAACAAAAACAGCAATTTAAAACACCTCTGGCAACAAAAACAATGACTCTTCCAATAACAAGCTGAAAAAAAGTATATAAAATAGTAGAATAAACTAAAGTATCATAGTTACGTTCTAGCTGTTTATCATCCTCATCCGGCAAAAAAATGTTAGTCTTATGTAGTGATATTACCCCC
>NW_004799322.1:17700-18757 GCF_000002075.1 Aplysia californica | reverse complement strand
ACACAAAGGAACATTTGTGCATGTTTCAGAAGCCAAGTGCAAGGTGCCCCTGGACCTCGCCTTCTTGATCGACTCCTCCGGAAGTCTTGGAGTGCACAACTTCAAAAAAGAGAAGGAGTTTGCGCGGAAAGTCAGTGGTAAGTCTTGGCGGGTACTCTAATGATTTATTTCTCTCTGAGACTGAACGCCGGGACGGAATATAGATCGACTGTCTACGTGTTGCTGCTTTCTTAAATATCCTTGTAGTAAATGTAAAACACTGAGAGCTTCTGTTTCTAACTCGGAGTTGAGCGCCATATAAATGACGTGTGTGGCCTGGGTGGTCTAGTTGGTAGACTCTTGGACTCTCAACCATAAGGTCGTGGGTTCGAATCACGTCAGAAAGCCGTCGTTGAGTCACTTTCAAAAGGCACCTTACTCGAATTTTCTTCACTTCATTCAGGTAAGAATGGGTACTCGACCTTAGACTGCGAAAGGTCTCGTCAGTTAGTAGTTCAGTCTGTGAAATGGTAGCTGTAACTATACCGTCGCCTTTAAGGACAAGCGGGCTAACCCAGGTTTCGGGGGGGGGGGGTGGTTCCAGAAATCTTGACTTAAACCAAAAGTGGGCATTGCCCTACTTATTATTTTGCTTTTCATTTCTGCTGGTCACTGTCCGATTCGTTCTGTACTGTATGAATCCCCTAGAGTAAGTTCCTGAAAATATGCTCGACACAATTCTAGATAGAAAGTTCTAGTCAAGATACAACAGATCCCAGACCACACACACAGCGGGACTTTCAACGAACTTGGGATCAGCTGTTACCCTTCCCCTCACCAGATTCCCACATGTCCATTGAGCGGCTGGCGAAAAGAACCTCACGGTATAACAGGTTGCTCAGGACGGCTGTTCTTTTCAGGAAATAGAATTCCCAATGTGGTGGGAGCACAGGCTAACGGTATTCTCCTGTTGTGCTATAATATTATGACCAGCCTTAATCAACAAACAACAGAACACTACCAAAGATACTAGGTATGCTGTACTATTTTTGACACCACTGACCTGAAACCCTTCTTT
>NW_004799322.1:12537-13570 GCF_000002075.1 Aplysia californica | reverse complement strand
GTGAGGGCGATAGATGTTTGATAGGAAAGGAGGAGGAGAGATAAGGACGATAGATGTTTGATTGAAAAGAACGAGGAGAGGTGAGGGCGATAGATGTTTGATAGGAAAGGAGGAGGAGAGATAAGGACGATAGATGTTTGATTGAAAAGAACGAGGAGAGGTGAGGGCGATAGATGTTTGATAGGAAAGGAGGAGGAGAGATAAGGAGGATAGATGTTTGATAGGAAAGGAGGAGGGGAGAAGGACGATTGATGTTTGATGGGAAAGAAGGATTAAACCACACCAGTACATCCACCAACCACCCACTTACTTTTTGCAGAATTCTGAGTAATATATTTTATATAGTTTAGGAGGCTGGCGACATGAGATCAGACTCTCGTAGCCTGCCGTCATGTGTCCCTGGCTCAATCATGATGATGACCTGAAAGGTAGAACTGGGCTTTCTCTGACGGATACATTGGTGGATTGACGGACAGATTTGTTGGTCGATCGGAGGATGGAGGGAGCAGGAAGGAGATACGTGTTAGGGCGGGTTAATGGATTAATTGATTGACTGATTGGTTGATTGATTTATGGATGAATGAATGGATGGATGGATGGATGAATAGATGGATGGACGGATTGATGGATAGATTGGTTGATTGATTGATTGATTGATTGATTGATTGATTGATTGATTGATTGATTGATTGATTGATTGACTGATAGTTGATTGATTGATGTCTGAGTTGAGTGATTGATCTAGTGATTGACAAACTGTTCGATCTCTCCGCTCCAGCCGATGTCACCCACAGCGAGGCCAAGAAACTCAAGGCCACAGGTGTTGACGTCATCAGTGTGGGTGTCGGCAAACACGCGGACTTCAAAGAGCTGAAGGATATCGCCAGCAATGACCACCTGGTGTTCCGGCCCAAGTCCTTCGGAGAGCTGGAGAAGATCCGCAAGGAGCTCACTACAAAGGCCTGTCAGACGGCACAGGCGGGTACGTCATGGGGGGTTATACAGCTATGGGACGATATACAACGGGGTGAGT
>NW_004799322.1:5962-8053 GCF_000002075.1 Aplysia californica | reverse complement strand
GAGGGGGGGAGTGAGAGAGAGAGAGAGAGAGAGTGAGAGAGAGAGAGAGAGAGAGAGAGAGAGAGAGAGAGAGAGAGAGAGAGAGAGAGAGAACGGGTGTGTTATTGAATGTTTTATTCTCTCAAGTTTCAATTTTATTGTGACCGTCAGGTAGTTTTTATTGCATTCCTGTTTTGTTCTAGTGACGCCATTGTCTGGCTCACTGCGGGGCCATTTTTCTCATATAAATGTTTATACATTAACACATAATACGCATAATACTGTTTTACGTACACTCACGTCCATTAACTTTTACGATGTGATAACTTTATTAGATCTAATGTAATGCGTATTGAGCACTTTAAAAAAAATGGAAAGTGAGCAGCATAACTGCTATTTATTATTATTTTTATTATCAAATTTGTTAATCCATTTATCTCCAAAGTTTGCTCCACGAAGTGAGAACCCAGTGGTTGTAAGGTCGTGGTACGTTCCTCACATCTTCACCTGTGCCAAACAACCCACATAGCACGCTGTACATAGAGGCAGGCTAAATCATTGGATACACACCTTGTATCCTGAAACATTGACACAAACAGGTGTCTTGTGTCCTGTACTATATCACTAGCATACCCAACCGTCCAATAACACCATCTGTCTCTCTGTCCCAGGCGCCTACTACCATCAACCGTCCACTAACCGTCTCTCTGTCTGTCCCACGCACCTTCTACCTCGGTGTGTCCTGTAATATGTCCACTAACACCATCTCCCTCTCCCCAGGCGCTTTCTATCTCGGAGTGGACGATGCCCAGTTCTCCGCCATCTTGTTTGGCTCCCAGGTCTCCCAGCTGTTCTCCTTCGGCCAGTACACCGAGCTGGACAAGATCTCCGCTGTGAGTGGACACAGGCTGGGTGGTTGTGGTCCTTGTGGTTACAGTTTTACGGCACTTACAACACAGTTAGCTCGTCATACGCCTCAGACCATCACTACTACTACGAGGGGGAGAAAAAAGTAACGCAAGTTGGTTATAACTCCAAGAAAAAAGAACGCACTGGCAACTGTCATACGTCAAATTGAAGGGGAACATCGGAGGATCAGATTTCTGTATCTCAACGTAGTCTCCATTTCGTTCAAAAGCCATTATCCACCTTTGACTAAGTCCACATAGATCTATGCAAGCTTCGTAAAACTGAGCAGGTTGTGATGTACAGCAGTTTTGATTTCTCCATCGTTTCAATAGTGTTAACCTCTTCAAAACGAACAACTTGCATTTGACTCCCTCTCGTACTACACATCATCACCACACCACCACCACCATCACCACCACCACCACCACCATCACCACCACCATCATCACCATACCTCCACCACCACCACCACCACTGCTACCTCCCTCCATCCCTCCCCCTCTCCCCCTGCCGCACACCCCCATCACGCCTTCTAACTCTCCCCTCTACCCTCCCCCCCCCAGGCCCTCCACGGAGCCCAGTACTCACAGGGCGGCTCATGTGGCATGGCCGGAGCCTTCCAGTACGCCTGGCAGACTAGCTTCACCACAGCCTCGGGCGCCCGGCCAGATGTACCCCGGGTGGTCATTCTACTCACAGACTCACAGGCGGAGAATGGTCAGTGGCTTACAGGGGGGAGGGAGAGGGGTGTGACAGGCCAGATGTACCCCGGGTGGTAATTTTGCTCACAGACTCACAGGCGGAGAATGGTCAGTGGCTTACAGGGGGAGGGGGGGTGGCAGGTGGTGAGTGGGTGGGGCAGGGGGTGGTTGAATGAACGTTTAGTGAATGGTTTTCCCTTTACAATGAGCAATTTGTTCATTCGTTTTCTTCATATTTATTGCAATTTGTTGAATGGGTACTAGACCGTCTAGATCTGATTTGACTTGCCATGACGAGGGAACAAAATCTAGCACACAACGGCCAAACGGTCGGTTGGGAAGGAGAAGAAGTGAGAGTAATCTCCCCTGTTTTATTGGAATTTACTAAACAATCCACAGTTAATTACCGAAACGTAACAATAACATGAATGATCGTAAGATCACAAGAGAGACAAACAGACAGACAAACAGCGACAGAGAGAGAGAGAGAGAGAGAGAGAGA
>NW_004799322.1:0-1248 GCF_000002075.1 Aplysia californica | reverse complement strand
GGTGGGGGTGGGGGAGGGGGGTCACACGACCCGTGGAGCGGTGAGGTCTCCATGTACACAAACGGCATGTGACGTACACACCA
The DNA here is from genome assembly GCF_000002075.1 of Aplysia californica. Lineage (NCBI taxonomy): Eukaryota > Metazoa > Mollusca > Gastropoda > Aplysiida > Aplysiidae > Aplysia > Aplysia californica. The sequence continues at coordinate 1,165 of NW_004799322.1, read as the reverse complement.
GGGGCGGCTAATGGGGCTACAAGTGGACGTGCTCAAGTAAGTTATCGCAGGTTGAAGATAGTCAAGGGCATAGTAAATGAGATGGTGCATAATTTTAGGATCTTTGGGTTGGTGAGGGGGGACCTCGTGCTTTTATTTACATTCTTTTTACTTGTTGCTTTGATTTCTAGAACTAAATTTGTTTGTTAGCAAAACATCAGTTTCGTTCATCCTGCATTGCAACTGAACATTCAAGTAATACCTTTCACTACTCCACTACAAAACCGTTCAAAAACACAAACATAGGACGGTGACTTAAGTATGTCACGTTCACCTCCCTCAGGTTCACGGTCACAGAGTCACTTAAAATAATGGCAAGACAGACAATGAACCAATCAAAATTCACTTGAGCACTCTGCTGGATTGCTCCGGGGCTCACATAATATTGGCAAAGAATAGCGTACGGTCTATCACGTTATTTTTAGACTGTCTACTGTGGGCTATGTTTCGGCGCTTTTCGGCAGGAGCACATTTGAGATGTGCCGTCTTATTAATATTAATGTACCGTCAAACTGTCTACGAGTGCCGTCATCGCCTGGTTATCCAAAGAGCGGCTTATAAGTCAGGTTACCAATATTGAATATCCTATTGTGTTTAGTTAAAGCGCATGGACGTTGGCGTGGCATAGTAGATTTTTTACGGCGCTATAGACACAGACATGACAGTTATGGCGCCATTGAGGGCCTTGTTTTGATATAATATTTGGCTAGTGTTTGTTTCTGGCGTCTTTTATTTTATTATTGTGAGTGTTTTACGTCATAGAACTTTAAAACATTTGGGCGGCACTGCATGACCGTGCTCTATGGACGAACCCCGCCCGATATACACGTAGACATTTCTAGACTTAGACTTAGACTTAGACTTAGACTTAGATCTAGACGCATGAGGGAATCAGCAGGGACCAGTGAGATCAGTCAGCAATGACAGTGACATCTCTCCACCTTTTGTTGACTGTTTCAAGGTCGTTCACGACGTTCTAACATGACCGAGACACAAAAAGATATCCACATCTACCCTGTGTATTGTTGAAATGTTGGTGTTATTTATTAGAGTTTTCGCTGAGTTTAGGATTGAAGCACCCTTCCACACCTTCATAAAATACCCTCCTTCCTCTCCCCTCCCCTCC
>NW_004799321.1:17316-18773 GCF_000002075.1 Aplysia californica | reverse complement strand
AGAGAGAGAGAGAGAGAGAGAGAGAGAGAGAGAGAGAGAAGGAGAGCTGCCTTTTAGTAAATTGTCCTTGAACCTATTCTTAGAGAAAGAGACAGACAGACAGGGAATGAACGAGACAAAGAGAGTTAGGCAAAGAGAGATAAAAATGAGAGGAGTGGCTGTAGAAGGAAGTAATAAAAATTATAATAGCGAGATAGTCGATATTGGGAGAGACAGAGAGATGGGGGAGAAAGGGGGAAGAGGGGGGAAGATATATTCAATTGAGAGATTCTTAGAAAGATTAGGGGGAAGGAAATTGCCAACTGAAGAGAATCAGCGTCTGTGGTGTAGCTGTTAGGCTCATTGCTGTCGCAGGCATGAGACCCGAGTTCGATTCCAGAGTAAAGAGAAACGGCCATCGTGTATCTCGGACTTTCTTTTGGGTCATGGGATGTTGTATCCCTCTCCGCCCGGGTTGGCCCTGACAGGCAGGGACGGGAGGAAGCTTGCCTCCTAAATGATCTAAATTGTGTTGATAAGGGAGTAAAAACACCTACATTAAAAAAAAAACAACAACAACTAAATTTCAAGAAAGAGGGACAAAAGGAAGGGGGAGACAAATAGATTGAACCACTGAATTTTGCCTCCCTTGTGACTCAACAGAGTAGAGCTTAGATATGTAGGGTAAGCATTCATAATTATTCATGTATGTATGTATGTTTGCCATTGTAAACCAAATTGCCCTTTTGGGATAAATAAAAGTGTAATTTATTTATCTATTTCATATTATAGGACTAACTTGAACATTAAGAAACGCTTGTTCTGATAGTGCGTGAACGCATGCTTTTTCAGCGCAATTGTTTAATTCACCATTATCTCATGTCATCTCCATTGTCCCCACCATCATATCCAAAGTGATCACTACTACCAAGACACGCCTCCATCTATCTTTAATCTGTTGTCTTAATTCTATCCGTACGCCCTGGGGTCATTTTGTACCCCCGGGGTTGTATTTTTCACATTCCATAACACTTCTAGTGCGAAGATCTCTGAAACTTTTAGTATTTCTCAACAAAAAAAATATTTTGACAGACTGCTATGCACAGCGTACCGATCGGATCAACGAGTAAATTTCCTCTTTTAAAAATGGTGGCACAGAGTTCCCCACGTCGTACGGATATAATAGTAAAACACGACGTACAGATAGGGTTGACAGTTTTTATTGTTAATGATATAAGTACACGATTACCTATTGTCTTGCTTTTTTACCTTATGCAGTTGTGAGCACTGTAACACTTTTTTTAAAGAAAAAAAATGCGTTATGATTGTAATTGATAATATCGTTATCAACATAGTTAGAAATAAAAAATAAAGAAAAAAGAAAGATCGTGGAAAAATGTGTGTATGACATTATATTTGTGTGTATGTGTGTGTGTGTGTGTGTGTGTGTGTGTGTGTGTGTGTGTGTGTGTGTGTAG
>NW_004799321.1:16069-17201 GCF_000002075.1 Aplysia californica | reverse complement strand
AAAAGACACCTCGTCACCCCTTGGCGTGGAAAAATCTGGTAAACGACACCCCCATACATTCAACAGCTATCTCGTCTTCCTTTTTCACTTTCCTTGTTGGCTGGATATTGAACCGAACCATACATCGTGAGAATCGGTGCAGATGTTGAAAGACAGACATCCAAAGCCCCAACCCCCCCCCCTCAACCCATCCACCACTCCCACTACACCCGCGCCACCACCCTCCATCCCCACTCCCCAAAGCTCGCGTGTCAGATCAGATAACTGGACTGACGTAGATTTTCCACCCGCTTAGTGTCAAAGAGCCAGCCAGTCACAGTGGATCACTCCAAAGGCCAAAATGCTTTGTCCAATGTACGTGTATTTTTGTTTCCACAATGTGAACTCTCTTATACCCAGCGCACACGGACACAACCAACTGAATCCCAATGTACAAGTCGTATTATATTGTACCAACAATGTGAATACTCTTAGTCTTACAACCGGTGCACGCTGCCTGCCAATCCAATCCATTTGATCTAGTCGGGGACTCGGGACTAGCCAAGTGTTTTCATTGTGGAGGAGAAGGATTTGATGATTGATTTGATCTTTCAGATTGTTTTTCCACCCCCCTCTCCAACACTATCAACTCCTCCCTTCTTTTCTTTCTTTCTTTCATTCTGTCTCATGTCTCATCCATTTTTGGCACCATTCGACTGAATTCGAGCAAGTTCGACTGCATGCATGCAACTTCCAAAATCAAAACGCGTTTGTCTTTCAAAGATAGGATTCGAAGCGGTTGCACTGCGCCAAAATTGATGATTGATGGCAGGGGGCTTTAAACATTTGTCAGACATCCATGATGGGGAAAAAAATAATTCTGGCTGGCACTGATTCACTCACTCAACAAACTGATTCGATTTTGTTTTGGCAGTGTGCACCGGGTCTTAACACTATCCGTCCACGTCGCATTTTACTATCGTATCCATACGACGAGGGGAACTTTGTGCCACCACTTTCCAAAGAGGAAATTGTACGCTTTGTATAGCAGTCTGTCAAAATGATTTATTGAGAAATACTGAAAGTTTCAAAGAGATATTCGTACTAGATCTAGAAGTATTCTAAATTGTGAATAATAGAACCCCCCCTCCCC
>NW_004799321.1:10063-14378 GCF_000002075.1 Aplysia californica | reverse complement strand
TGAGCGTTTGTGTGTGCGCGTGCGTGCGTGCGTGTGTGAGAGTGTGTTTGTGCCTTTCTGTCTTCCTGTCTCCCATCTCTTGATCCGCCCTTCCATCCCTCCTTCTCTTTCTCTCTGGAGCTCTTTGTTCACTTCCAGATTTCTTTGTCCACGGAAGAAGCGAAAATAGCAAAAATCAATCACGAGCGCAACGCCAGACGAAGCAAGTCGGACACTATTATACCAGAGAACTGCTAGATTTTCCATCCACCCCACACAAATCGACTCATTTCCTTATTCCTTTTCTATTCTTACTTCTACATATTATTCTCTGGCTTTCACGCAAAACGTTCCTTTAGCGGGGTAAATCAGAATTACATAGCTATAGATATTTAGATCTACTGTATAACTATATTTGAGATGAAGGTCTGTCTGATGCTTTTAAAACTTTGATACCAGACAGAACAATCCAGCTGGTTTCTCCCCTCCCGCCTCGCCCCCCACTCGCCCAAACAAAGAAACCACGTGTGATGTGTTTATGTTGCTTCGCGACCCAATGAGCGATCAGTCACGTGGTATGTCGTCACCCTATTTCCGCCTGTGCGAGCAAAAGATAAACATAGAAGTGCGAGACGGATGAGAGTAGTGCAAACCTCACAGCGCTGCCGACGTTTAACTGTAAAATATATGAACTGCAAATCGGGATACGATCTAATTGTACTCCAGGACATTTTGTTCATCTTCAACTTTTCTTCTGAACTGGTAAGTAGCTTGCGTGTGGTTTTGTGTTCGCACAAAAAAATGGGTCAGTGTTTACCAAGAAAGCCCTCCACACACAGCTGTTCTCTGTTTTGTTGCTCGCTCGTCCGCTCGTCTCGCCTGGATCTGAAACCACAGAGGAAAATCGTGGGTCATGTTTGTTTTTCCTCTTTCTTTTCATGGTAGGCCTAGATTTTAACGTATGTAACTTGCATTGTTTGATGTAACCTGTTCGTGCTATTAATTAAGTTTAGTTCGATTTACTGAAGTGAACAAGTAAAGAGGTAAAGAGAGAGATGCCCTCGACTGCGTTTTCAAGTCCAGCAGATCAAGGCGAGAATCTAGATCTCTAGATCTAGATATTCTAGATCTAGATCTAGATTAGATCTAGTCTAGATTTAGATCTAAATTTAGAATCTAGATCTAGATTAGATCTAGATCTAGATCTAGATTAGATCTAGATCTAGACTAGATCTAGAATCTAGATCTAACATCTATTCTAGATTTTAGCCCTAGAAATCTTGATCTAGAATTTAGATCTAGATCTAGATCTAGATCTAGATTTTCTAGTCTAGATCTAGATCTTCACTTATAATAAATAGATCTAGATCTGGAATCTAGAGATCTAGAGTCTAGATCTAGATCTAGATCTTCTTCTTTTAAAAATTAGGCGTGTCTTGCAATTCTACAGTGTAACTAGATATAGATCTAGATCTAAATCTAGGCCTACTATGCAAGCAGAAGATTTATAATGTTCAGTGCTCAGAGCACTGTAGGCTTGTAGGATGTAGGCTACACTAGCCAAGCTGTACTGTACTGTACACTCAGGTCACCATCTGGCTTGAACAGAAGGTATTTGTCAAGATCTAGAATCTAGATCTAGATCTGGATTCTGATCAGTTTCTGAAGCTTGTGGCTTGTAATTGTATCGAGCAGATGTGAGTCAGCGTTATTACTCTGAATGTTTTTGTAAGAGTGAGGTTTCTTTTGGTATAGATTCTATATTGGCTTACACACTAGTCTCTAGTGAGTAAAGAAACACGCAGACCATGCCTTGGGCTTATAAAAAAGTAAAAAGTTGCCTGTCTGTATTCTTCAAAGGTTTTAATTAATTGCTACTAACATTTTTACATGCACATTATCTGCGTGTGTATATTGTTCTGGAAAAAGGTAATATACTAAGAAAGAAATGAAAGCCGAAACCGTACAAAACAGATCTAGATCTAGATCTAGATCTAATTGTGTTTTTCCCATAGCGTACTTCTACAAAATCTCATAGGCCTTCTAAATTTTGTGCGAATGGGACAGAACGGTTTTTGAATGCCATATATAATCTCTATGGCCTATATATCTATTGATTAGTGCTGGTTAGACAGTTTTGTGATTTTTATCATTTTTTCATGTAGAATTATTCCTTTTGAAAGCTTTAAAAAATCGTTCTCTTTGGTAAGGAGTAGCCCTGATGATACTGTACTGTAGATAATGTACAACCGCAAACATATAGCGATGATCGCACACTCACAATAGCCTTATTAAGGAAGTCATCGAGAACAAAATCAGCTCAGTGCTGCTTAAAAATAATTAATGCTGCGAAAGAGCAAGATGAGGGACTGTAAAAACGTTTAAATTAATGACCTCCTCACTAGACTAGTCAAAGTATCGATGAAGAATATTATAATATATTTTTGTAAGGGTCTATTTTGATTCTAAGACGTATTGTAGGGCTTGATGTTACCCTTCTGAAAATGATTTTGTCTCTATGCGATATTTATTTTTATCAGACAGTGTCTGGGTCTGAACCAGCAAGTCTTAGTTTTGGTTCTCTCAGGCTGTTCTTTCTCTGAATTTCTTCTTCTTGCCTAGATAATATCAATATATCAACTCCTGTCTTCTACTGTTTATCAGTCATGTTACAAAGTGTGTGGAGGGTACTGGGGTACTGTACTGTTAGAAAAGCTCTCTATAGGTCCTCTACTTCTTTTACTATGAATTTTTTGTTCTGTCTGTGTCACTTTTTGATAGCCTTAAATTGTGTTGCAAGTGCCATTTCATTACTAAAACTAAACTAAACTTTTCTTTAGCTCTAAATAGCAGTCTTTCTAGCAAACCTTCATTTTAATTCGAATTGTATGCTTGTATGTGTGTTTTCAGAAAGGGGAGGAGAAGCAATTTAAAGGAGGAAAGAGATGGAACATGTAACAAACAAGTAAAACAGACTAAGGAAGGGGAGGTTGGGTAAGGTGTGGGGGGGGGGGGGTATGGAGGGGGGGGGGGGGGGGTATGTCTGTTTGTACAGTTTGCTGCCAAGCTTGAGAAGCAGGAGGGGTTTGCCCCACTATAAATTCCTTCTATCAGATCAGCCCACCTGCCCTTCCTTGAGAAAGCAATTTTATTATAACATCCTCTTTGGGTGACCCAGCCAGGCCCGAAAACAGCCCGCTGTTGTTTGCGTCACTGCACTGCACTTTTGTTTGGGCAGAAAATTTGCCTGTTCATTATGTTTTGGTTTGGTTTTTATTTGTTTTTCAGAAAACATTTGACCTTGTCCTCTGTGTCATCTCTTATCTCTTCAGGAGATGTTGTTCTCTTGGGTTCGCATGTTGTGTGGGTGGGTGGCGGGTGCTCTGGTGTGGTTTGCTCCTTCTCTCCTCAGGCAGCTATCAAACATCCTATCATCTTTACCTCTCCTCCTTCTTTTCTTTGTTGTAATGTTTCTTTAGTAAGTCCCCTTATTTGGGAACTTATATAATTACCTCTCTATACTAAAACTTCTAGACACAACTAGCCTATCATGTCTCCTTTCTTTGTGATAAAAAGGAATTTCGTTTGGGAGGGGGAAATGGTGTTGTTCACTATGATCTGATGTGGTCTTTACCATATTTCTGTTTTTAGTCTTCCCATTATCCCATGGGGTAAATATTTATTATCATCCTACTCACTCTCTAAACACTTTTGTGCGCAACATTTCTTTTATATATATATACTGTTTAGAACAACACTAACCTCTATCAGTGTGTATGAGCGCGGATGTTTACATCATGTTTTTGTGCCTTAAACGCATTTCAAGACTCAGGTAAGTGGGTGGGCGACGGGTGTTCTGGTGTAGTTTGCTTTTATCAGTTCTCCCTCTTTTCTGTGTTTGTTACTCTCTTGTAATACTTCTAATCATCGGCACTTATATGACCTTATTGTGTTGGAAGTGCTGTAAAACTCTCTCACTAAAGCTAAAAAAAGACTCAGGTAAGTCATTACAAAAGCTGCTCACAACTTATTTTGGACATATATATTTACTCAAAGAGAAAACGTGTGCTCGGAAAAAGCTGTTCTTTGATTCAGATAAAATTGTTTTGGCTGGGAAAAATATGACAATTTATTCCGAGCAAAAGCTAGATTCTTTCTCTCTCTATAACATGTATAATAAAGCTGGTTGTTTACCTCGATGTGCCTGTCGAGAATAGCTCCTGTCGGGGCACGGAGGTACAACCTGTTTTTGTTTTTGCTGTGTATGCATCTCTTTCTTTCTCTCTTTCTCTATTTTTCTCTCTATCTCAGTCTTTCTACCCCCCCTCTCTCTCTC
>NW_004799321.1:4636-6406 GCF_000002075.1 Aplysia californica | reverse complement strand
CTTGCTGGTTTACTTGGCTGTTGATTATGATCGATGATGACAGCTCTTACTCTCACTGAACATACACACAGAGAGTGGAGCCCCTTAACCCTATCCGTACGCCCTAGGGTCCATTTCGTACCCCCGGGGTTGTATTCTTCACATTTTAGATACTTATAGTACGAAGATCTCTTTGACACTTTCATTATTTCTCCAAAAAATCATTTTGACTGACTGCTATGCAAAGCGTACGGATCGGACTAACGAGTAAATTTCCTCTTTGGAAAGTTGTGGCACGGAGTTCCCTACGTCGTATGGATGCGATAGTAAAACACGGCGTACGGAAAGGGTAAAACCCTTTGGTGGCTGGTTGGCGGGAGATCTAGATCTAGTGTGGTTTTTTCGTTCTGTCCTATCAAACATCTGGTTCTGTCGTCCCATCGTCCTCTCCTCTTCCTTTTTTGGTGTTTGTTTCTTGTAACACCTCTAATCTTCGGCATTTATATGACCTAATTGTTGTTGCAAAGTGCCGTAAAACGCTTACTAAAACAAACAAAATGATCTTCTAATCTTTGTGGGTGGTTGGCGGGTGCGGTCCTCTGGTGTGGTTTGCTCCTTCTATCCTATCAATCATCTATAAGTGGGCGGTAGGCGGGTGCTCTTGTGTGGTTTGCTTCTTTCCTATCAAATATGTATCGTCCTTTTATGTCTCCCCATTCTTTTTTTGTGTATGTTACTCTCTTGTAACACGTCTATTCTTCGGCACATATATGACGTTGTTGTGTTGCAAGTGCCGTAAAACGCTTACTAAAACATAGCACTGGGCTGCCTCTTAGCAACATCATCGTTATACGACCGTCTTGGCATATTGCCTCGCATTTTTTTGCCTTATAAAGGGCTGCACTTTGCTGAGCATCGCCTGGGATAAGCTAATGTTCCTTGCTGAGAGCTCTCAACAGTCAACAAAGTATGTAGCGGAAGTGGGTGGTTGGTGGGTGCTCTAGTATGGTGAACTTGCTGCTTCTTTCCCGTCGAACGTCTATTGGCGTTATCTCTCTTCTTTCTTTCCTTTTTGTGTTCGTTACTCTCTTATAACACCTCTAATTTTCGACACTTATGTGAACGTATTGTGTTGCAAGCGTCTTAAGGCTCTTACTAAAGCAAAAACAACCTCTTCTGTAAGATCTCTAGTCTTCGTCACCTATATTATGACCCTATTCTGTTGCAAGTGCCGTTAAACTATTATTAAGGCAAAAACAAACAAACTCTTTTGTATTTGTAACATCTCTACTGTAATCTTCGTCTCTTATCTCTTGACCGTATAGTGTTACAAGTACCGTAAAATTGTAACTAAAATACTAAAACAAACAAAACAAAAAAAACTCTTATAGAAGCTCTAATCATCGGCACTTATATCATGACTGTATAGTGTTGCAAGCGCCGTAAAACTCAATCTAAATGAAAAAAAAATAGCTGAAGTTTTGTTTGAGTAAATACAGCGAAGTACATGTAGTCGAGAGAGTCCCCTGGTGTCCTGAGTCGGTGGTTGGCTGGTGCTCTGGTGTGATTTGCTTCTTCTTTCCTATCAAACATCTATCATCCTTATTTCCCCTTCTTCTTTTTTTATGTTTGTTACTCTCTTGCAACACCTCTAACTCTGATCTTCTGGCGCTCATGTGACCTTATAATATGCAGTTGCGAGCGCCGTAGAACCTCTACTAAACCTACTAAAACTAAACCTGGTGTCTTGAAAGGGTTAATTCCAAGGTCACGGCCGGGGGAAAAGGGGGG